>NC_133529.1:98606412-98801995 GCF_048544455.1 Silene latifolia | reverse complement strand
AAAGTCACACCTATAAGATACGTCTTGAGTGATGTGACGGTATGAAAATACATCATGTAGATGCCAATTTTGACTAACCAAATAGTCCGAATTATTTGACTAATAATTAGTTAAATGTGATGTTGAGATATAATATTTAATACGGATTAAATATCATGGGCTAATGCGGATTAACCAGTTAATTCGTAAAATTAAATATAAGCGATTTATATTTGATTAATGTATATTGGACAAATTAATTATACAATCTTTGTTGTGGGACACGTATTAAGAATTCAACTAACCCGTATTATTAGTTGATGCCTTAAATTCCGATAACCGATAACAGTCTATAATGAAACCGCGTCGTATACACTTAGCGAGTTTTGGACCGGACCATGAGTTTAACTTAAGGAGAAAATGGAAGCCCATTTCCCCCTAAGTCCATTCGGCCAAACCGAATTAGAGGAACAAAAGGAGAGCTCTCTCCTCCCTTCTAACCTAATTCATTTTTGCAAAATAATTAGGGTTTTTGGGAATTGTGCCTCCTAAATTCCGGATCTCTCATCCAACACAAATTCACAAAAACTAATCCCCTCGATATTGCAAGTCAATTAGGGGATTGTCTCTAGCACAAGGGCATTACTCGGACATCTTGGGTGCATCGTTTAGGAGGAGATTTGCTTTAATCTCTCATTGCCTTATTGCACTAGGACCGAAGGTTATTCCTACATCTTTGTCGTTTCTTTATGTTTATCGTTTTATGACAATATTCACATGTAAATTTTGCGTTATAATCCTATAATTAAAGGGCATTATACGGATATTACCCTTCAAGTGGTATCAGAGCGAGGCCACGTAAATTTTTATATGTGTTTTTCATCAAACGATTGTTGAAACGATGAATTTTGCTCAAGAAAAGAAAAAAAAAAGGCACGGCAGCCTGTTTTTGTCTCGGCATTTATAAAAAAAAATGCTGCGGTTTTTTTGTTTTTGTGCTTTTGGGATCCGTGTCAAGTTTACACGGTGATGGTTGTTTATTTTTCGATCTTTGCATGTTGTCTATGTAATCGATATTCATCGCTACATGTTAAAGATCGGTCAAAATTTTTTGCATAAAATTTCGTGAGGCATCATTGTTTGTCTCGGCTGGTTTAATTTTTAATCACACGGCCTGTTTTTTTTTTATTGGGAACCGTGTCATGCTTACACGGTTGTTTTGTCGTTTTTGGTTTATTTTTCGTTTTGTTCTTAGCGATTTGTTGTTTTAATCGATAATTGCAACAAAATGTGAAGAACATGTCAATTGTTTTTTTATTTTAATCCGGATTAGAGTAAATTGCAATTGTGTTTTAATCGAACCGTTTTGTTTTGATCCTGTTTGCTCACGTTTTGAGCCGCGTAAAATTTTTTTTTGCTTTTAGAAGCTCTCGGCAATTCTGCCATTTTAAAATAAAAAAAAAAAATTTTTTTTTAGGCCCCTGGTACTGTTCACGTCAACAGTACAGAAGAGAAAAAAAAATTTTTTTTCTGTTTTTTTTCTTTTTCGGCCCCTTTTTATGCATAAAACGTTTTTATGCTCTCGCTTGTTAGTGAAACGGTTCACCCACGTAAATTAAAGTTACTTTAAAAATTTAATGTAACGGATTATATCGAATTAAAATTAAGTTGATGAAGCGGTTTTGTCACATAATTTTAATTATCTTTGGTGGTTTGGATAAATTAAACATAATTACGGAATTATGTCACGAATTAATTTAATTTAGTTGATGCATTATATTTATCGTTTTATTATATATTTTTGAATGTTTTGAATGCCTTTTAATTACGTATTTAATTATTTTGCAAACGGTTGTAACTTAGTGTGGCCTTAGTAGAACGTGTTACCGTAATGATGGAACACGGTCTTGGTTGTATTTTGAGATCTCGTATCTCCATTTTTATTTCTTTTAATTACAGTTTTTATTTAGAATGTAAATAGGTTTATATTTGTAAATTTTAAATTGTAATTCTTGAGAAGACTAAAGATGGAGACCGGATGCTCACTCCCGCTACTTGGATGAAGATGGAACATCAAGACAAGCTTTTCGGGTCCAACGGTGGATTCCAAAGTTGTATTTTGTTCTTTTTACTAGGATAGGCCACACTAGGATTTTTATTTACGTATCGCATTCATTTATTTATTTTTATGTAACGATAGTATGCATCATATTCCGCCTAAAAACCAACCACCTAATTATTGCATGAAAACTGACACATATAGAGGTCACGAGTTAGTTTTCATTGACATTCGTATGTCACACGATCATGCTAAGCCATCACCTAAATTGATTCATTCACGCAGACGCTAGTTTTTCGTTCACTTAAAATGAATTATAATTAAGTTGATGGGATCTTCCTCGTATAAACCAAAATTGAGAACGGTCTTTATAGGTCAAACTCCAATGACTCCCTTCTTCGTCGGTAGGCATACTATGACCCCTTCTACGTCGGGTAAGTTGGAACCGATTGACCTATTTTATCTCAACACTATGGTCACTCGTACGATCCCGTGACTATGGTGGACTATAGATAGGATTTACGGAAATCTATCGACCAAGAGTTCTTCCTGAAGAATTAGCTAAACAGTTGGCTTATCAATTTACAGAAATTGAGTCTTGGGATCACTTGTATCTTTCTTGAGGGAGATCAATTATGCAAGTGCGAGAGTCTACATGTTTTAAAATGAATTTTAAAATAGACTTAAATCACCTCGATGAGTTGCTTATTTCGTTTTGTTTTTCTTTCTTTTTCGGTGTAGATCACGATTTTAAATCGCTAAACAACAAATGGCTGGTTCAAGTGATAACCCAATGCCAAGTGCCACATTGGACCGTGAGTCCTGGCGGATCTTCATGAATCGGATGAATCGAGTCTACTCGATCAAGAATGATGGATCAACTTCGCGGGACTGGGAGGCGGCATTACGGAATCTGCCGCCGGCTGACGGAAGCTCAAATATCTATTAGAGCCCCTCCCGGCAAACCCAGGTCCCACGGCTAGAGTCTTTGAAATCACCAAGTTTAATGATTTCTGTATGGAAGCGGGTGCGATTAAAAACGTACTCATTTTTGCAATGGAATCCAATTTGCGGAAACGCTTCATAGCCCATGGTGCAAACAAGATTTTCACCACGCTCACTAAGGAATTCTCGAAAGCACCGAGAATCGTGACCTATGAGCATACCACTCGCTTCTTTGATGCGAGACTCCGGAAGGGCCAACCGGTTAGCCCACACATTCTCGGCATGATTGAGAATGTCGAGAAACTGGAGACCTTTAAGCGTAACATCAGCGAGAATATTGTTATCGACCGTATTCTTCATTCACTCCACGATGGTTATTCGCAATTTAGAGCGAATTACTATATGAATGATTTGAAGAAAACTCCCCATGAATCGCACTCCCCTTCTCGTGCGGACCGAGAAGGATATGAAGCTTCCGGTGGGAGCATGAAACAAGATGTTCTCGTTGTGTCAAACAAAGGGAAAGGTAAGGGCAAAGCTCGTGCAAACCTAGCGAGAGGTAAACCGAAGTTTAAGAAGTCGGGTCCAGGTAAAAGTGGGCCTGGTGAGTCGAGCAACTCATCAGGCGCGACAAAAAGCAAAACCGAAAACATGGAATGCCATCACCGCCACAAGATCGGGCATTGGAGGCGGACATGTCCTGTTTATCATGAGGACATAAAAGCGGGTCGCGTTAAACCTGTTGGTATGTCTTCTCCTTCTACTTTTATTCATATGATTGAGATTAACCATGCAAGTTACGGAACTTGGGTACTAGATACTGGTTGTGGTTCTCATCCTGTAATCATGTGCGGGGCCTCCGAAATCTCGAGCCTCTCGTAAAGGGTGAGGTTGACTGCGTGTTGGGAATGGAGCAAGAGTGGCTGCCATCTCAAAGGGGACATATGTGATCCAGCTTCCTAGCGGATTTGAGTTATCATTATATGATTGCTATTATGTTCCTAGTCTTTGAAAAACATTATTTCGTTTACGCACTTGACAAACTTGGTTTTTCATTTGTAATAGAAAATAATACTTGCATTTTCTCATTACACGATATGATTTACTGACAAGCGCCTCCATGAACGGAATTTATGTTTTAGATCCGACCACGGAAATATTACACGTAATGAATAAAAAGTTAAAGGTTGGTGACAAAGATCAAACGTATCTATGGCAATCGCCGTATGGGACACATTAATGAGAAACGCGTAAAAACACTCATCAAACATGGAGCTATCTCGGCCTTTGATTTTCAATCATTTGGCACGTGTGAATCATGTCTCATCGGTAAAATGACTCGTATTTCCTTCAAAGGTGTTGGAATGCGCGCTGCTGACCTATTAGGGCTCATACACACGGATGTATGTGGTCCTATGTCAATCACCGCACGAGAAGGCTATAGGTATTTCATCACTTTCACGGATGATTTAAGTAGATATGGCTATGTCTACTTAATGAAGCACAAAAGTGAATCTTTTGAGAAATTCAAAGAATACCAAAATAGGGTACAGAACCTACTTGGTAGAAAGATAAAAACACTACGTTCAGATCGTGGTGGCGAGTATCTTTCTCACGATTTTGATCAACACCTTAAAGACGTGGGATTGCCCTACGCTTAACTCCACCCGGAACACCTCGGTGAATGGTGTGTCCGAACGGAGAAATCGAACACTACTTGATATGGTTCGATCCATGATGAGTCACACGGTTTTACTTGATTCATTATGGGGTTATGCTCTTTTGTCGGCCGCTCTAATACTTAACAAGTCCGTCTAAAGTCATGTGACAAGACTCCATATGAACTATGGAAAGGAACGGTCCCTAACTTGTCCTTTATACGGGTTTGGGGCTGCGAGGCTTATGTCAAGTGGAGACCTAAAGATAAGCTCGGCCCGCGATCGGTCAAGACATACTTTATAGGTTATCCTAAAGGATCACGTGGTCATTACTTCTATTCGCCAACCGAACAACGTGTTTTTGTTGCGGCTAGTGCGACATTCTTAGAGAAGGAATTTCTCGAGAATGCAAAGAGTGATAGAACCTTCGACACATCGGAGATTCCAGAACCAAATACCGAGCAACGATTGGAGGAACCTATTCCTTCAATCCCGCCAAGTGATTAACATTCCCGAGGAACCTAGGAGGTCGGGAAGAGTCTCTATTCCTCCAGACAGATACATTGGTATGGTCGAGGAACATGATATAGATGACGTTCTACTCTTAACGAGTAGTGAACCCGCAACCTATAAAGGTGCCATGACTAGTTCTGACTCAAAGCTATGGCTTGAGGCCATGCAATCCGAGATGGACTCTATGTATGAGAACAACGTATGGGATCTTGTTGACTTACCTGCTAAGGTTCGTCCCCTTCAATGCAAATGGCTTTACAAGATAAAGCATTCTGTGGAAGGTCAACAAGATATCTACAAAGCACGACTAGTTGCTAAAGGTTTCACCCAAGTGCCAGGTTTGCACTACGATGAGATTTTTGCACCCGTAGTCATGCTGCGTTCCATCCGGATTATCTTAGCGATTGCCGCTTTTCATGACTATGAAATTTGGCAAATGGACGTGAAAACCGCCTTCTTAAACGGCTTTTTGGAGGAAGAATTGTACATGGTACAACCCGAAGGTTTCATCGATCCAGGACATCCTAAGAAAGTGTGCAAGCTTAAGCGTTCCATTTATGGACTTAAGCAAGCATCAAGGAGTTGGAATCATCGCTTCGACCAAGTGATAAAAGAAAATGGATTCACTCGATCGGTCGAGGAACCATGTTTATATATCAAGTCGAGTGGGAGCAAGATTGTCTTCCTAATATTGTATGTCGATGACATACTCCCGATTGGGAATGACATACCTCTCTTAACTTCGGTGAAAGTATGGTTGAAAAACCATTTCCAGATGAAAGATCCGGGAGAGGCACAAAGAATTCTAGGCATCCGTATCTATCGAGATAGATCACGACGGATGCTATCTCTCGATCCGAGTCTTACATAGACAAAGTCCTAGAGAGATTCAAAGATGACTAACTCCAAGAAGGGTTCCTTCCTATGTCTCCGGGGGTGCATTTGAGCAAGTCTCGGGCGCCGAAACACCGGAAGAGAAAGAGCGCATGGCACGGATACCTTATGCCTCGGCAATAGGATCTATCATGTATGCCATGATATGCACACGTCCGGACGTGGCATATGCATTGAGTATGACAAGTCGATTCCAACAAAGATCCGGGTGAATCACATTGGTTGGTCATCAAGAACATTCTTAAGTACCTACGGAGGACTAAAGATTGGGCATTGACTTATGGAGGCGAACAAAAGCTATGCGCAACCGATTCTGTGAGATGCTAGCTTCCAAACGGATCGTGATGACTCGAAATCTCGATCGGGATTCGTTTTTACTCTTAATGGCGCTGCAGTCAGGGAAGAGTTCGAAACAAACCGTTCTGAGATTCTACGACGAGTCCGAGTACTATCTTTGCGTCCGAAGCTACAAAGGAAGCGATATGGATGCGTCAATTCTTACATGGGCTATCTGTAGTGCCTAGTTCGAATGACCCGATCACCATCTATTGCGACAATAGTGGTGCCATCTTCCAAGCTAAGGAGCCAAAGTCTAGCAACAAGTCTAGACATGTACAACGGAAAGCTCATCTAATCCGGGATTACGTGGAGCAAAAGACAGTAGTGATAGAAAAGATTGCTACAGATGACAACATAGCAGATCCTCTCACTAAAGCATTACGACAAGATAAGCACGAAGGGCACGTTAATTCCATGGGAATTAAACGTGTTCCTAAGTTGTAGTACTCTTTTATGGATCAGATTCATTCCCTTTTGTACTCTATACAACATCATCGTTTTGATATTTATATATTTTGTTTTTCATGTGGATTTGTACGACAAATTTTGAACACCACAAAGTGAACTGCAAAAACATTATATTTTTTTAGTCCTTAATTGCCCACATGAGCTGATAACTCTGGCAATTATTTTGTGACGTTGGTTGATGGTGGGTTCAACGAGCCATAAGTCAACAGGTTGACTGACCAATCACAGAGGCGAATTATACGGATATTTCGTAGGACACAATTGTGACATCGACGTGGAGTCCTAAATGTTTTATAACATTCGATGCCCGGTCGTGGATAGGACCTCCATGGTGATCCTAAGAGTCGATTCTTTTGACTATCGACTGTCTCTTGAGACTAAGGCAGATTTTGGGTGACTTTGGTTTCTTTCTCACGGTCATCCGTAACAGGGGGCCAAGTAGATTGTTTTACGGTCATTTCATGCTTGTGCTTAGATCGGAAGGAGTTCGAGTTGAAGGAAATATTCAGCCTTTATCGGTAATCGATATTTTTCGGGGCCACTCGAGGAGTCAGAATCAAAATGCATGGCCATGCTCGGATACGGATTCGTTTTATCGGTTGAGTTACTCTCTAGTCGGGGAAACCACTCTAGATACGGATCGATTGTAAAATACGACCTTTGTGGATCCGATCGCAAATTGTTTTACATTGAGTGGGAGAAATTTTAAATGAATATGAGAATCGGTTATCGCACATACACTTGTACGGACAAGTGGGAGTTTGTTGGAGCTTGTGTCCTCCAGTTAGTGCGGATAACGTCATTGCACATACACTTGTACGGACAAGTGGGAGCTTGTTGGGGTTAGTGTCCTTAACAGTTAGTGCAAGGACTTATAAACCTCTAAAAAGGATCAAAGGGTATACTTTGTATCATAATCAGTTGATCCACGTTTATCAATAACGGTTGGCTTGCTAGATAAGTTTGACGTTATTGTCATACAGATGGCGGTGATCAACTGGTCCCTAAAAGTCACACCTATAAGATACGTCTTGAGTGATGTGACGGTATGAAAATACAGTCATGTAGATGCCAATTTTGACTAACCAGTTAGTCTGAATTATTTGACTAATAATTAGTTAAATGTGATGTTGAGATATAATATTTAATACGGATTAAATATCATGGGCTAATGCGGATTAACCAGTTAATTCGTAAAATTAAATATAAGCGATTTATATTTGATTAATGTATATTGGACAAATTAATTATACAATATCACTTGTGTCGGACACGTATTAAGAATTCAACTAACCCGTATTATTAGTTGATGCCTTAAATTCATGCTAACCGATAATGATTTATAATGAAACCGCGTCGTATACACTTAGCGAGTTTTGGACCGGACCATGAGTTTAACTTAAGGAGAAAATGGAAGCCCATTTCCCCCTAAGTCCATTCGGCCAAACCGAATTAGAGGAACAAAAGGAGAGCTCTCTCCTCCCTTCTAACCTAATTCATTTTTGCAAAATAATTAGGGTTTTTGGGAATTGTGCCTCCTAAATTCCGGATCTCTCATCCAACACAAATTCACAAAAACTAATCCCCTCGATATTGCAAGTCAATTAGGGGATTGTCTCTAGCACAAGGGCATTACTCGGACATCTTGGGTGCATCGTTTAGGAGGAGATTTGCTTTAATCTCTCATTGCCTTATTGCACTAGGACCGAAGGTTATTCCTACATCTTTGTCGTTTCTTTATGTTTATCGTTTTATGACAATATTCACATGTAAATTTTGCGTTATAATCCTATAATTAAAGGGCATTATACGGATATTACCCTTCATGGACGTCCAATCCACGACCTGGCACCGAATGTTTTTAAACATTTAGGACTCCATTACGTTGTCAAATAAAATTGTCCTACGAGATATCGTTATAACTCGTATTTGTGAACGATCAGCCAACTGATTGACTTATGGCTCGTTGAATCCACCATCAATCGACTGCACAATATAATAGCCAGAGTTATCAGCTCATATGGGCGATTACGGACCAAAACAAATATAATGTAATTCAGTTCACTTTGTGGCGTTCAATGTTGTCAGTACAATCCACATGAAAAACAAAATATGAAATAAAACGATGAAGTTATAAATAGCATATGAAAAGGATAATGTATCGAATCCATGATCAACTACTACAACTCAGGAACACGTTTAATTCCCTTGGAAATAACGTGCCCTTCATGCTTATCAAAATTCAACGGTTTAGTGAGAGGGTCCGCGATGTTATCATCCGAAGCTATCTTGTCAATCACTATCTCTTCTTGCTCCACGTAATCACGGATCAGGTGAGCTTTCCGATGTACATGTCTAGACTTGTTGCTAGACTTAGGCTCCTTAGCCTGGAAGATGGCACCTCTATTGTCACAATAGATGGTGATCGGGTCATTCGAACTAGGAACTATCGTAAGTCCTTGTAAGAATTGACGCATCCATATCTCTTCCTTTGCTGCCTCCGAAGCGGCATAGTACTCGGATTCAGTGGTAGAATCTACTACAACATCCTGTTTGGAACTCTTCCAGCTGACCGCAAAGACCATTAAGAGTGAAGACGAACCCGATGAGATATTGAATCATCTCGATCCGTTTGGAAGCTAGCATCTGCGTAACCGATTGCGCATAGCTTAGTATCTCTTCCATAAGTCAATACCCTATCCTTAGTCCTCCGTAGGTACTTAAGGATATTTTTAACAGCTATCCAGTGTGTTTCACCTGGATTCTTTTGGTACCGACTCGTCATACTCAATGCATATGCCACGCCTGGACGTGTGCATATCATGGCATACATGATCGATCCTATTTCAGATGCATAAGGAATACGACTCATGCGTTCAACCCCTTCAGGCGTCGTGGGTGACTGAGACTTGCTCAACTGCATCCCAGACGTCATTGGAAGGTTCCCCTTCTTGGAGTTGGTCATGCTGACCTCTCAAGAATCTTATCCAAATAAGACTCCTGACTAAGTGATAACGTCCGTCGTGATCTATCTCGGTAGATACGGATTCCCAAAATGCGTTGTGCCTCACCCAGATCTTTCATCTGGAAATGGTTCTTCAACCATCCTTTAACCGAAGATAGGACAGGAATGTCATTCCCAATCAAGAGTATGTCATCGACATACAATATCAAGAAAACAATCTTGCTCCCACTCGACTTGATATATAAGCATGGTTCCTCGACCGATCGAGTGAAACCATACTCTTTTATCACCTGGTCGAAACGATGATTCCAACTCCGAGAAGCTTGCTTAAGTCCATAAATGGAACGCTTAAGCTTGCATACTTTCTTACGATGTTCAGGATCTATGAAACCTTCGGGTTGCACCATGTAAAACTCTTCCTCCAAATAACCGTTTAAGAAGGCGGTTTTCACATCCATTTGCCAAATTTCATAGTCATGAAAAGCGGCAATCGCTAAGATTATCCGAATGGAACGTAGCATGACTACAGGTGCAAAAATTTCATCATAATGCAATTCGTGCACTTGAGTGAAACCTTTTGCCACTAGTCGTGCCTTATAGGTATCTGGTTGCGCGTCTACAGAATGCTTTATTTTGTAAAGACATTTGCACTGTAGAGGTTTTACCTTATTAGGTAAATCAACTAGATCCCATACGTCATTCTCATACATGGAGTCCATCTCGGATTGCATGGCTTCAAGCCATAGCTTTGAGTCAGAACAGGCCATAGCACCTTTATAGGTAGCGGGTTCATTACTCTCTAGGAGTAAAACGTCATTTTCCTCGACCATACCAATGTATCTGTCCGGAGGATTAGAGACTCTACCCGACCTCCTAGGTTCTTCAGGAATATTAACCGTGTCATCAGTTGGAGGAACAACTTCCTCCATCTGTTCCTCGGTTGTTGGTTCTGGAATCTCCGACAGCTCGAAGGTTCTATTACTTGTCTTGTTCTCGAGAAATTCTTTCTCTAAGAACGTCTCACTAGCCGCAACAAAAACTCGATGTTCGGTAGGCGAATAGAAGTAATGACCAAACGTTCCTTTTGGATAACCAATAAAGTATGTCTTGACCGATCGCGGGCCGAGCTTATCCTCGTGTCTCCACTTGACATAAGCCTCGCAGCCCCAAACCCGAATAAAGGACAAGTTAGGGACCGTTCCCTTCCACATTTCATATAGAGTCTTGTCGACAGCTTTAGTCGGACTTCGGTTAAGTATAAGAGCAGCTGGCAAAAGAGCAAAACCCCATAATGAATCAGGCACTACCGTGTGACTCATCATGGATCGAACCATATCAAGTAAGGTTCGATTTCTCCGTTCGGACACACCATTTAATTGAGGTGTTCCAGGTGGAGTTAACTGTAAAACGATTCCACAGTCTTTAAGGTGTTGATCAAACTCATTTGAAAGATATTCGCCACCCCGATCTGAACGGAGTGCTTTAACCTTTCTACCCAGCTGGTTCTCAACCCTGTTCTGGTATTCCTTGAATTTCTCAAAGGACTCACTTTTATGCTTCATTAAGTAGACATATCCGTATCTACTCAAATCGTCCGTGAAAGTGATAAAATATCTATAGCCATCTCTAGCGGTAATTGACATAGGTCCACAAACATCAGTATGTATGAGTCCTAATAGGTCACTAGCGCGCATTCCAACACCTTTGAAGGAAATTCGAGTCATTTTGCCAATGAGACATGATTCACACGTGCCATATGTAGAAAAACGAATGCGGGAATAGTCCCATTATCAACGAGTTTCTTTACACGTTTTTCATTTATGTGTCCCATTCGACAATGCCATAGATAGGTTTGATCTTTGTCACCAACCTTTAACTTCTTATTATTCACGTGTAATATTTCCGTGGTTTGATCTAAGATGTAAATTTCATTCATGGAAACTGCTTTGCCATAAATCATTTCATTGAAAGAGAAAATACAGCTATTATCCTTTATTAAAAATGAAAAGCCGTCCTTATCAAGTACGGAAACTGAAATAATGTTCTTAGACAAAGTGGGTACATAGTAACAGTTATTTAAAAATAACTCAAAACCACTAGGGAGTTGGATTACATATGTTCCCTTCGAGACTGCAGCAACTCTAGCTCCATTCCCGACTCGCAGGTCCACATCACCCTTTCCGAGAGGTGTGATGTTTCTTAGGCCCTGCAAATGAATACACAGATGAGAACCACAACCAGTATCAAGTACCCAAGTTCCGAAACTTGCATGGTTAATCTCAATCATATGAATATAAGATGACATACCAACAGGAGTGACGCGGCCTGCTTGTCCTCACGGTACACGTGACAGTTCCTCCTCCAATATCCAGTCTTATGACAATGGTGGCATTCAATGTCACCGCCCTTGCTCTTTGCCTTGCCCTGTGAGCCACTAGTCTCACCAGGCCCACTCTTACCGTTTCCTGGCTTCTTAAACTTTGGCTTACCTACAGTTAGGTCGCCTGGAGCTTTGCCCTTACCTTTACCCTTGTTGGAAATCGTGAGAACATCCTGCTTCATGCTCCCACTCAATTTCATATCCTTCTCGGTCTGTACGAGAAGTGAGTGTAGCTCATGAGGACTTTTCTTTAAGTCATTCATGTAGTAGTTCGCCCTGAAAAGGGCAAAACCATCATGAAGAGAATGAAGCATTCGGTCAATGACTATGCTCTCACTGATTTTGCAATCAAGTGCCTCCAATTTCTCGACATTTTCAATCATGTTAAGAATGTGTGGGCTAACCGGTTGGCCCTTTTTGGAGTTTCGCATCAAAGAAGCGACAGCTATGCTCATAAGTAACGATTCTCGGTGCTTTTGAGAACTCGTTAGTGAGCGTGGTGAAAATCTTGTTTGCACCTTGGGCAATGAAGCGTCTCTGCAAATTGGTTTCCATTGCAAAGATGAGTACGTTCTTTATCGCACCCGCTTCCATGACGAAATCACTATAAGCAAGTGACTCGTTAACTCCCGCATTGGGGCCTGGTTTCCGGTATTGGCTCGATTAAGTACTTGAGCTTACCGTCATTAATGGCGACATTCCGTAGTCTTTGCCGCCCGATCCGTCATAAAGTTGGACCCATCATTCTTCAGTCGTGTGAACTGATTCATGTTGTCCATAAAAACTTTAAGCCAGGACTCGCGTCCAAGTGTGGCACTCGGCATTGGTATTTCGTTATTTCCAGCCATTTGTTGTAACAGTATTATCAAAAATAATCGTGTTCTACACTGCGAAAAGAAGAATAAAAAAAATAAGCATATGCATCGTTTTGATTTTAAGTCTTAATGCAAAACTGTTATAAGCGAAGACTCAAGCATTAATACAATTGACCTCCCTCAAGAATTATATGAATGATTCCAAGACTCAATTATCTGTAAATTGATAAGCCAACCTTTTGGCTAATTCTACTGTTAGAATTCTTGGTCGATAAATTTACAGAAATTCTATCTTTAGTCCATCATAATCACGAGAAACTCTTCGGACTATAATGTTGAGATAAACTAAGTCAACACAAACTACTTACCCAACGTAGAAGGGGTCATATTATGCCTACCGACGAAGAAGGGATTCATAGTTGTTTGCACTTATAAAGACTAGTCTCAATTTCCGTTTTAGAGGAAGATCTCATCAACTTTATTTTAATTCATTTTAAGTGAACTAATATCTAGCATGCGTGAATGAATAAACTAAGGTGATGGCTTAAACTGAGTTACATCTGTATGTCTATGAAAACTAACATACAATCTATATGAGTCAATTTTCATGCATTTTAGTAGGTGGTTTGGTTTTAGGCGGAATATGATGCATTAACTAACATGTGAATGAAAAGCAATAAGAACGGTAAAACGTAAAACAAAATAAAGTCCTAGTGTGGCCTATCTATCAAAATTAACATAAATACAACTTTGGAATCCATCCTTGGACCCGAGACGCTTGTCTTGATGTTCCATCTTGATCCATGTAGCGGGAGTGAGCTCCAATCTCCATCTTTAGTCTTCTTTTAAAATTACAATTAAAATTACATAATAAACCTATTTACATGCTGTTTTAGCAGGATTTTCCCTGAATGGGTCCGGCTTTATTAAAGAGTAATTTGGGTATCTAGTTCTATATGTTTGGAATAATATGAGTGAACAACAAAGGAAGAATTAAGTATAAGGAATAACGTTTTTATTACCTTGATAAGCCGAGTACAATATTATATGTATATCTGAATATTCAGGAGTAAAAAAGATATAAAGTGTAAAATAATTGACTAAGATTCAATGCCTTTACAATTGTTTAGATTCTGCTATTTATAGTTCTCAACACTATTCTCAACGTTACAATGAACAACGTTACAATGATCAACCTCCTCCCCAAATGTAGGAGTTGTTGCCGGGTTAATAGGGCATGTTCCCTATTAATCCGCTTGACTTATTCTTCTTTTAACGAATCTTCAGCTCTTTCTCTCCTTTCCGTCTTGATTCATAGATGATAGGGTCTTTTGGTTGGACTTGGTCTTCCTTGAGTATAGGACACGATTATATATCTTTATATAACCGTTTTGCTTCTTCTTCAGCTTAATTTAGCCTACTCTAATACTCTGCCAGGCTATTCTATGCTTACCACCAGGCTTCTCTTTCAGTATAAAACATGCTGATTGCTAGAACTGTCCGGTCCTCGTCTTCTTTAGTCAGCCTTGTAAGGTCAGGCCAGGTTAATCTGGGCCTAACAATTGCCCCTTGACATTTTACCCGTGCTGGACCAGGCCAGGGGTGAGATGTCAACTTTTACCGGGTTAAATAATAAAGAGAATTATACTTAATCAATGACTCTTAGACTCCTAGTTACCGTTGGACACTGTAACGGCTAGGTGATGTCATGCTGAGGGTTTTGCAATTTCTAGGGTTTTCATGTCGTTGCTCATCTTCTATAAATACGGTATTTGGGATGAGATTATTCTCCACCAATTTTCCTCCACTTTCTTTGCTAAATTTTCTTATGAAATTCTTCCCTACTTCTCGAATCTGTTACGCTAGTTTATACTCTTTAAAAATTTAACTTCATCACAATAAATCGACAATAAAAGATATGGGAGCCAAAAAACGTCCTGCATCCCAGAAAGCTGCTGCTGCTGTTGAGCCTGAACCTATAGACGTCCAGGAAGAAGAGGTGATGGAAATTGATCCTCCCGCTCGTCTTTGTGGCTTTTAAGTATCGTGGATTCTGTTTTCACGCTCTTGATCTCTCGGATTCTTCTTTCCCTGAGGAGAACTTACTAAAAATGAACTATGACAAGATTCTAAGGGAGAAGAAAATAATTCCCGAGTCAACTGAGGTATGGATTCCTGAGTCTTGCCCAGTCAGGGCTAATTGGGTGTCACCTGGCTGGTTCTGTATTTTTGAATGGGCGTTTAAAGCAGGCTGTAAGTTACCTTTTACTCCCTTAATGATTGACACCATTCGTGCTATGGAGGTATCTCCTTTTCAGATTATGCCAATGGTTTGGAAACTTGTCCATTCTATTGAAAATTTATGCGCTAAACACAATCTTGTAATTACTATTAATGATATCAAGGCAGTATATCATATGAAAAATCCTGTTGATGGTCGCTTTAATCTGAGAATTAAATCGAAAATGTCTCCATTAATCACTAACCTGGACTCGGAGATGATAAAAATTGGGCAAAGACTTTCTGTTTGTCCTGGATGAGACTTTGGGATCGAGGCTTTGATTATCTGAGATATCCTCCCTTGGAGAGTGGTAGGTTCCCTGTACCTTTATTTTGCAATATACATTACATGAAATTAATGGATTTTGATTCTTACCATGTAATTTTGACGGTTTTGCGGCTCTGATTGGAGTTTTGATCCTCTTGATGAGGAAGCTATTTCCGGGATAGAGGCTTTCCTTGCTATTCCTGAGGAAGAGAGGACTGGCCACTAGTTTGGGCGGGAATTGTTGCCCCGGTATATGAAGACCAAGTGACTCGGGGTCGAGTGCCCAAAGGCAAGCCTAGTTCTCTTGCTCTTTCTTTGTACGTCTTACGTATGTTTTCATGTTAGCTGTTATCTCCTTGTCATTTCTTGTTTGATACTTACGTATATTTTTATATATTCGATATTCGGGTCTTACGCTAGTGGCCAGCTTTTTCTCGCAAAGGATTTGAAGGCTGGGGTGGCTAGAATTGCTGAACAGTCCAAGAGCCAGGAGGCTAGTGGGAGTGACAAGACGCTTGATATCCTGGTTTCTGATATCCAGCCTTCCCAAGATCTACCCAGGATAGCGTCACCGGAGGTCGTCCAGGCTCAAAAAAGGAAGAGGGAAGATGTTATCCCGGAAGAGGAGGAGGGAGAGAAAGAGCCTATTCAAGCTCAGCCTCTCAGGAGTATAAGGCAGGTGCCTGCCAGGATTGATGACATGGATGCTGCCCGGGCACAGATAAACGAGTTTTCTGCCAAAATGAGCGGTCAGCTCTTGTCTGCTAATACTCTTGAGTCATCTACCAGAGTGGTCTCTATTCTGACTTCTCTTGTAACAAAGGCTGCTGAACTTGCTTCTCAGGCTAAGGAGGTTGGTTGTAAAGGAATGTTTTTAATTGTTCATGTGTTTTTTGTTTTGTTTTGTACTTGGCTGATTAATTTCATTCTGTTGTAGGGATTGGATGTTGGTTTGGGCTGCTTTTTGTCGGTTCAATGATGCCCAGGCCAAGGTTGCTAATTTGGAGGAAAAACTGGATAGGCTAAACCGTGACCTGCACACATCCAGGGGTAATGAAGTAGTACTTCAATCTCAGTTGGGAACAGCTAAGGAGGCGGCCGGGGTGCTTGTAGTTTGTGAGGTAGTTGCAAAAAATCTTGAGAAGGTTGTCGGGCAAGAGTTGGAGGCCGAGAAGCGGCAATGCGGGATCGATTAAGAAAAAACGAGGAGCTTGCTTCTTGAAAAGGAGTTGTGGAGGCGCGGTTGGGTGATCTTTCTCGGTACTTCTTCGGGAAAGGCCGGGTTGATGCTATGAGGGATCCGGAATCTGACCGGGCTAATTGGAATCCGGACCGGGATGAGATAGCTTTGGACGCTCAGTATCCTGATTTGGCCAATATGGGTCAAGAAGAAGAAGTGGATTCTCCTCCTTCCAAGGCAAAGTCTGATGATCAGGAAATGGCGGATGGTTGTGAGTCGGTCACTGGCTCAAAGATAGCTTAGTTTTGTTTTTCTTTTAGGTTTTGGTCTATCCAGGGGGAATGTCCCTGGGATGAATATTTAGAAACATTTTTTTGACCCATCCAGGGGGGATGTCCCTGGAATGGATGTTTTTTTAGGTGTGTGGTAAGGCCATTTATTTTGGATGAATAAATATTTGGTCAAATTTTCTTCTTGTGTTTTGAAAAGGTGATGTTGACTGTCTCTTTGGATCTGGCCGATTATTCGGCTGGATCGGGCCGTTTTATCTTGAATCGGCCGATTTAATGTGTTATGGGTGGGGTTGTTGCACTGTCTGGGAGGGCTTATGTCCCTTGCACATGCGGAGGGCTTATGACCCATTTATGTTATACTGATCCGAGGAATAGATTTTCCAGGTTTGTATGTTATGTTGAGCTCAGTATTATAAGGCCTGTTTTGCAACTGAATTTTGGATATCAGTTGGGTATTAGTTAAATGTTGGTGGGGGTAGCCCCCAATCTTTAAGATTTGTTTTAAATAAAATGCAGTATGTAAAAACAAGTATTGAAGATTCTACTTGGTAAAGATATGGGAACATAGATCAGTACTTGGGCACGCAATTTTGAAGAAATCATGTATTGCATTTATTCATGTAATGGCAAGTATCATACATGTAATTTCATATCAAGCTAGGCAGGAAATGTGAACACGAAAATTGTACAGGCAGGAGATATATTTTATATGTGAAATAATTTTAGGTGTGCAATGTTCCAAGCTCTTGGGATCATTTCGCCTTCCAGGGTTTGTAATCTGTAGGCTCCCTGGCCGACTATTGAGTCAATTAGGTAGGGACCTTCCCAGGTTGGGGCCAATTTGCCAGCATTCTTTTCTTTTGTGTTTTGGAAGACTTTCCTGAGGACAAGGTCTCCTACCCTGAATACCCTGGCTTTGACAGTCTTGTTATAGATTTTCGCAACTCTTTGCTGATATGCTGCTAATCTGATGCTGGCTGCATCTCTTAGCTCTTCTGTTAAGTCCAGGTTGTCCTCCATTAGAGGTATATTGCTTGTTATTGTATTCAGGCTGCATTTGGCTGATGGAACGTCCACCTCATGGGATTCTTGCTTCACATCCATAGACCAAGGAGTAGGGGTTTGGCCTGTGGATGTTTTAGGTGTGGTTGTCACCCAAAGGACTAGGGGAGTTCTTCACCCATCTGCCTTTTCTTCTTTCCGACTTTTTCTTTATGCGGTGATTACCACCTTATTCTTGGATTACGCACGATCGTTAGCTTTTGGATATCCTGGTGTGGATGTTACCAGTTGATGTTCCATTGAGCACGGAAAATTTCTTGTTCTTTTTCCCACAAATTGCGTGCCATTGTCGCATACTATTTCGGAGGGGATGCCATATCTACATATGATGTTGTGTTTGATAAATGCTATGACATCCTTCTCCTTGACTTGCCTGTATGATTCAACTTCTATCCACTTGGAGAAGTAATCGGTCATTGCTAGCATGAAAACTTTCTGTCCGGTGCTTGAGGTAGTTTTCCTACTATATCCATGCCCCACTTCATAAATGGCCGGGTGCGGATATGGAATGTAGTTCTTCGATGGTGATGGATATATGGTCCATGAATCTGACAAGCTTTGCATTTAGAGCTAAAATCCAGGCAATCGGCTCTCAAGGTAGGCCAATAATAACCTGTTCTGAGTACTTTGCTTGCCAGGCTTCTTCCACCTTTGTGATTTCCACGGTATCCTTCATGGATTTCGATAATATCTGCTCGACTTTCGTGGTTCCAGGCATCGAGGTACGGCCCGACTGCGATTTCTTAAAAAGCACGTTATCAATAATAGTATATGAAGCGACTTTTATTTTTAGTGCTCGGCATCTTGCTTATTTAAGGGAAGGATTCCCTGTTGTGATCATAGTAAGGTTTTGTCCAAGAATTAGCAATATAGATTGGGAAACTCTCATCTTGTTTATTTATTGCAGGTTCTAATAGATGCACGATGGGTATTTTGTCGAAGTCAAGGGGACTAAAGTTGGATCCTAGGCCGACTAAGGCATCGGCCTGGGTATTCAAATCCCTGGGAATTTGGTCAATATTAAAAATTTTAAATTTTTCTTTTAAAATTCGGACAACGTCCAGATAAAGTATCATTTTGGAGTCTTTTGCAGTATATATCCCATTTACTTGGTTGGAGATAAGAAGGGAATCAGTACGTACCTTTAGGTTTTGCACACCAAGGTCAATACATACCTTTAATCCGGCTATCAGGGCTTCATATTCTGCCTCATTGTTGGTGGCCTCAAATGCGCAGCTTATAGCTTGTGCTATCTTATCCCCCTGTGGCAATTTTAGTACTAACCCCAGTCCTGTGCCCCTCATGTTGGCTGCACCATCGATGAATAGGGTCCATTCTAGGTCTGTATGGTCATTGGTCAGTTTGTTCACTTCTTTTATTAGGTCGGGTTCTAGGGTCGGACTAAAATCAGCCACAAAATCTGCTAATTCTTGTGACTTAATTGCTGTCCTTGGTTCAAATGTTATATTGTATGTGCTTAGCTGGACTGACCATTTGCACATTCGTCCTGGGACAATTCCGGTTTCCTAAGTCTGAGACTTGATAGGAAGATTGGTTCTGACTATTATAGGGTGACTTTCAAAATATGGTCTTAATTTTGTGCAACTCATAATTAAAGCTAAAACATATTTTTCAAGTAAGCCATACCGATCTCTGCATCCGGTAGACTCTTACTTACATAATAGACAGTCTTTGTTGTCCGTCTGCTTCTTTGACCAAGACTGCACCGACAAAGATTCTGTGGACGAGTATCTTGTCGGGGTTCATCTTTGACTGGTTTTGCCAGAAGGGGAGATGATAGATATATTTTCAAGTCTTCAAAGGCGGCTGATGATCGGGGTCCATTGAAAGTCCTTGTTCTTCCTTAGCGAGTTATAAAACGATTTGCATCTTTCGATGATCTTGAAATGAATCTGTTGGGGCGCTATTCTTCCATCGACTTTTGTATGTCTTTGACTGTCTTTGGTGGTTCTAGCTCCAGAATAGCTTTGATTTGTTCAGGGCTGGCTTCTATTCCTCTTTTTGTCACCATGTAGCCCGGAATTTACTGCTGAGACTCAAGTGGCATTTTTGTGGGTTGAATTTTTCCAGGTATTTGAAAGGCTACTTCCGGGTCTTTGGCGTGGTCTTCGCCTTTTTGATTTGACTACCATGTCATCTATGTAGACTTCCATGGTGTCTCCTATCTGATCTTTGAACATCATGTTGACTAGCCTTTGGTAGGTTGCACCCGCATTTTTAATCCAAAGGGCATAGCGATAACAATATATACCTCTTTCGATGATGAAAGTCATGTGCTCTGGTCTGCTTGGGTGCATTTTTATCTCGATTGAATCCGCCGGAGGCATCCATGAATGTCAACATTTCGTGGCTGCGATGGCATCTACCATTGCATCGATGTGTGGTAGGGGAAATGGATCTTTTGGGCGAGGCTTTGTTTAAGTCGGTGTAATCTACACACTCTCCATTTGCCATTTTTTTTTTGGACGACCACCACGTTTGCAAGCCGGTCGGGGTACATTACTTCCCTGATCATTCCCATGTCCGATGCTTGTCAACTTCTTGGTTGATGATTTCATGCCTTTCTGCAAAATTTTCTTCTCTTTTTCTTTGTCATGGGGCTTAAAGGATTTGTCAATGTTCAACTTATGAGTAATAACATCGGCATCTATACCAGTCATATCAAAATGTGACCAAGCAAAACAAGACATTTTAGTTTTGAGAAAGTCGACTAGATTTGGTCCGATTGAGTCGGGTGTATCGACCCTACGAGTACTTTCTGTCGGGAATTCTGGATCTAATATGACTTCTCCTGTTTCCATCTGTGATTGTGCTACATATTCTTCCCGACAGGTGATTTTAATTGCTATGCGAGGGACTTACGACTTTGAGGTTTCAAAGCCCGAGTGTAACATTCCCGAGCCGTCCTTTGTTCTCCTCTGATGGTGGTTATCCCCGTTCTTTGGAATTTTCACGCATTGATGGTATGTTGATGGGATTGCTTTGACATTATGGATCCATGGTCTGCCCAGGATTACATTATACGAGGACAGGCAATCCATTACTCCAAATCTCTCATATGAAGCCACGCCTTCCACATAGGTGGGCAGGCTGATTTCTCCCAAGGTGTTCTTTGTTTCTCCACTTAATCCAACCAGGACGCTAGATTTCTTGATGATCTTCCCTTCGTCTATCTTCATAGCTTTAAGGACGTCAAGCATCACCAGGTTGATTGAACTGCCTCCATCTATCAGGATTCTTGACACCTTTGCTGTGCCGATTTGCATGGTGATTACCAGGCTGTCATGGTGTAGATCTGATATTCCTTGCAGATCCGAGTCATCAAAGGTAATAGCAGACAATGACTTGGGCCTGGGAGGAGGTTGGAGTCTGGATTCCCTGGATATTCTTTTGGCGGCTGAGCTGGTCAGACCACAGATTTCTGATCCTCCATTTATGAATTTGACTTCATAGATGGGGGGAGGAGGAGGAGGGTCTCTGCTACTTCCTGGGTCTCTCTTGTTTTGTCCTTCATCTTTGTTCTTTGGCTGCTGGATTATGTCTTTCAAGTAGCCTTTCTTCAGAAGATATGCCACTTGTTTCCTGAGTTGGATGCATTCTTCTGTGGTGTGCCCGATGTCCTGATGGAAGTCACACCATCTTGTTGGATCTTTCCTGGGGTTATCAGATTTCTTTGGCCATCTAACCGTATCTCCCCGGGTTTTCCGAGCGTTTGATTAATCCTGCAGTATTAATAGAGAAGTTATATTCAGGAATAGTTGGGAGGTTAGAAAGGTTACCTTTATGTTCTTGTGCCATATTGACTTGGATCGTTCGGGCACGGGTAGGGTCTTGATCCGGGATTGCTTCCTTTCTGGTAGGAACTTTTCCTGTTAGTGTGTCCATAGCCTTGCTTTCCTCCGGATGAGTTCGTTCTGAAGTTGAGATCTTCTTTCAATCTGACATGCTCTAAAGCGATGGATTGAACAGTGGCAAAGGTTGGACATGCTTTCTTGGTCAGATCTGCATAGATGTCACTGTCAAGCAGGACTCCTTGCCTGAATGCTTCTACCGCTGTTTCTTCATCGCATCTGGGAATGGCCACCTTTTCTTTGACAAATCTGGACAGGAATTATTTGAGAGATTCTTCAGGAAGTTGGTTTACCCTGAACAGGTTACTGGGTCTCTTGGCCATATCCCTGCTACTTGCGAATTGTTGATTGAAGGCATTGATCAATTCTGCAAAATTCTTGATACCTCCATTTGGGAGATTGATGAACCATTGTAATCTTTGCTCGGTCGGGGTTGTACCAAAGCCCTTACACATGCAGACTTGCCTGAGTTCACTGGGTATTGAGGCAGCCAACATTTTCTGTTTGAATATGGCAACGTGATTTTGTGAATCAGATGTTCCATCATAAGTTCTCATGGACGGAACAGTAAATTTCTTGGGGAGATCGATTTTTGCAATTTCATCTGCAAAGGGTGAATCTGCGAAGCTGTCAACTTCTACTTCAGCCACAGGGTCTGGCACTCCGGGTATGTTTTCTATTTTGTTGTGGAGTTTTTGAATTTCCTGAAGCATGGCCATCATTATTGCTGCTTCAGTTTTGTTTGTTTCATCATTGGGAATGGTTGGGGTACCGGATAATGTATCCTTCTCTGGGGTTCCAAAATTGGAGAAGTCTATGTTTTTAATAATGGATGAAAATGGGGTTCCTGGCTCGAATCTGGTCTTGGAGCCCGAAGCTTGATTTTCCAATTTTTTCTTCAGGCTAGACTCAGATTCTTTCAGCCTATTGATTTACCTCGCTTGGGCTGCCTTCTCTTGGATTGTCTCCAATTCTTTGATCTTGGCCAGGGTAGCCGCTAATTGTTGTTCTGCGGTAAGTTCCACCATTTTTGTGTGTGAATATTAAATGAAAAAATGATAAGGGGAATTTTATTGGTTAAAGAACTAGATGCCCCACGGTGGGCGCCAATTGTTTTAGCAGGATTTTCCCTGAATGGGTCCGGCTTTATTAAAGAGTAATTTGGGTATCTAGTTCTATATGTTTGGAATAATATGAGTGAACAACAAAGGAAGAATTAAGTATAAGGAATAACGTTTTTATTATCTTGATAAGCCGAGTACAATATTATATGTATATCTGAATATTCAGGAGTAAAAAAGATATAAAGTGTAAAATAATTGACTAAGATTCAATGCCATTACAATTTTTTAGATTCTGCTATTTATAGTTCTCAACACTATTCTCAACGTTACAATGAACAACGTTACAATGATCAACCTCCTCCCCAAATGTAGGAGTTGTTGCCGGGTTAATAGGGCATGTTCCCTATTAATCCGCTTGACTTATTCTTCTTTTAACGAATCTTCAGCTCTTTCTCTCCTTTCCGTCTTGATTCATAGATGATAGGGTCTTTTGGTTGGACTTGGTCTTCCTTGAGTATAGGACACGATTATATATCTTTATATAACCGTTTTGCTTCTTCTTCAGCTTAATTTAGCCTACTCTAATACTCTGCCAGGCTATTCTATGCTTACCACCAGGCTTCTCTTTCAGTATAAAACATGCTGATTGCTAGAACTGTCCGGTCCTCGTCTTCTTTAGTCAGCCTTGTAAGGTCAGGCCAGGTTAATCTGGGCCTAACACATGCTAATTTCAAAACCGTAATAAATAAAGAAAACCAAACGGAGATACGAGATCTCAAATTACATTAAAAATTATGTTTCCATCATTACGAAAACATAATTTGACTAAGGCCACACTAGGTATTACAATTTACAACCGATTGCAAAAATACGTAAATAAATCCATTCAACGATTCATTCAACAAAAGAAAAGCATCAACTAAAAAAATTAAACATGCAAGACATAATTCTTTAATTATGTAGATTAATTTTACCCAAACCACCTATTTAAATGATCAAATTATGTGACAATTCCTCAATTACTCACTACAAATTTAATCTTAATTCATATTAAACTTGTAATATGAATTTAATCCTTCAATATTTTAAACTTCTTTAAAATAATTAGGTATCTAAAATTGTGAACTTCTTCACAACAATCAATCATACATTATAAATTTCAATGTATAATTAATTTAGGCCAAAACAAACCAAAAAAAATCCCCTTTTTTTTATTTGGGTCTCGGCCAAAAAAAAAACGAAAAACAAAACAGTGTTTTTTTTCTTTGCTCTCGGCTGGAATAAAAAAAACAAAACAGCCATTTTTTTTTATTTTTTTTTTATCTCGGTAATTAAGCAAAAAAAAACAGAAAAAATTTCTTTCCTTTTTTTTTCTTTCTCGGCATTTCAGCATAACAAAAAAACAGAAACTTTTTTTATGCTCTCGGCAAACCCTAAAAAAAAACGACCTCCTTTTTTTTCTTTGCGGCAAAATGCCCTTTAAACAAAAAAAATTAGATGAAGAAAATTGTTTATAGTTGCTATTAGAACAAGATTAGCATATGAATTAATAAAACATGATTAACCGTATATGCCAAAAACTATATAGCAAAAAACAAATTTTTATATCATCAATATGACGATTCCATTTACATTTTAACTTAATCTTCATTAAATCAAACATCTACCAATTCTTCATATAATTATTTTAACTGATTAAAACAACAATATGAAAAAATAAAAATGGAAATATAGCATCATAAATAAGAACAAAACCGGCTGGGAAAAAAAAAACTCCTCGGCAAAAAAAAATTTCAGTCGTGTCCTTTTTTTTTCTTTTTCGATTCAACAACCTTTTGTTTAAATTCATTTTATGAAAATCATCAAAAATTAAATTCGTGGCCTTGGCTCTGATACCACTTATGGGAATTATCTGCATGCTTCCCTTTAAATTTAAGGATTATAACGAACTTATAATGATGAATACGAGTCATAAAATAAATTGCATAAACAAAATAGTAGATGAATAAGAAATAACCTTCGGTCCTAGCTAATATGGCCTATGAACAATATCGCAATGATATTCTCCTATCAGTTGCACCCAAGATGATATGAGATATGCCTTTGTTCTTTGCTAGAATCGATCCCCAATTTTACGTAAAATTCTTTAGGGTTTTGTGTTTTTTGTGTTTTGATGAGAGGCAAGATTAGGTTAGAATTAGGGTAGAGAAAAATGATCTCCCTTCTCCTCTTATTGAAACCGAAAAAGAGAAGTCCAAGGGGAGATCTTTTTCTCCCTAATTTCGGCCCATTTCAACCGAAATAATAAGAGGATATTTCTTCTTATTTTCGGTTTTTGTCACCTACCAAAAATAATGCGATTAAATCTTCTTATTTTGGTATTTTACAAAATGTATATAAAGTGTATTATTTATAAATTGTCATTCATTTATTTTATTCCGTATTGATAAGTCTACATACAACAGCTTGCAGTCGATTTATTAATACGGGTCAATAATAATTTATTATGACAATATTGTATAATATATACTTTAATTATAAATATCGCACATTTATAATTAGCTAATTAAATATAACCGATTACATTTAATTACGAATTAACATCTTAATTTATTTAAGCTAATATTATATACATTAATTAAATATAACATATTATATTCAATTTACGAATTGACAGTTAATTCGTCTCAGCTAATATTATTTAATCGGCATTAAATAATCGTCTCATCAACACGTTGACTAACTGTTTAGTCATATAAGGCATCAATGTGATTACATTTTTATAACCACATCTCTCAAACACATCCTTTAGGTGTGACTTTTAGGGACCAGTTGATTACCGCCATCAGTATGATAATAACGTCAAACTTTCTAGCAAGCCAACCGTTATTAGGTAATCGTTAATCAACTGATAAAATAAGAAGTATACCCTTGTGAACCTATAAGAGATTTATAAATGTTATCACACTAATTTGTGGAGGACACAAGCTCCAACAGATGACGTACGTCGTTCTTTTTTTTTGTTCTGTCTTTTAGGGAGAGAAAGAGGAGAGGGACAGTGATTCTCTAATAATGACGGGATTGAGAGAAAAGTGAGTATTTATAGGTTGGGTAAGATTTAATCTCAGCCATCCATTTTAGATGAGATCAATCGTCCAGGTTTAGATGGATAACTCACCAACAATGACCCAACTCATATGATCCTACTTATATATGTATATATATATATGTATATATATATATGTATATATATATATGTATATATATATATATATATATATATATAGAGGCCGGATCCGGTGAGGCCGTTAATTATGGCGAGGCGGCCGGCCTCACCATATTCCTTCATGGACTGATTTTCAATGTTTATTGGGCTGGAAACTTATGGTCATTCCTAACTTTTCTTTTGGCCCAAATATTTTCTCACACACAAAAGCCCAGATACTTTACTCAATGTCTCTAAAATATAACAAACAAAATTCTTAAGCTACAACTTGTGAGACTACTTGATTTATCTAAGCTTGGACTTCATTTTGTGAACCCTATTCATGTTTTGGTGAATCTTGGACCTTATTTTGTGAATCTAAGACTTGAATAGGTGACTTTAGACATACATTGGCAATGTTAATTATTATATAATAATCGTATATTTATATTTGTTCATCTATGTGGGTCTCGAACCCACACCTTGCGCAATAGCACAATGCTCTACCTTTTGAGCTAATACATGATATTGTACCAAAATTAAATTATGCATCAACAAGTAACAAAGACATGAAAACATTAGTAACTTCATGTACATGTGAAACATGACACATTGGCTTCTATTTTCACAAAACAAGCTCTAAGATTCACAAAATAAGAAAAAGAGGAAAATAGGCGATTTTGACCATTTATGACCAAGTTTCACAATATAAGGCCTAGGATTCACGAAACAAGGTCTATAATTCACAAAATAAGAAAAAGAGAAAAATAGGTGATTTCGACCATTTTATGACCAAATTTCACAATATTACCTTCTAGTTTCACAAAACAAGCTCTAAGATTCACAAAATAAGGTATATGATTCACAAAATAATAAAAGGAGCAAAATAGGCGATTTTGACCATTTATGACCAAGTATCACAATATAAGACCTAGGATTCACGAAACAATGTCTATAATTCACAAAATAAGAAAAAGAGCAAAATAGGTGATTTCGACCATTTTATGACCAAATTTCACAATATTACCTTCTATTTTCACAAAACAATCTCTAAGATTCACAAAATAAGGTATATGATTCACAAAATAAGAAAAAGAGGAAAATAAGCGATTTTGACCATTTATGACCAAGTTTCACAATATAAGGCCTAGGATTCACGAAACAAGGTCTATGATTCACAAAATAATAAAAAGAGCAAAATAGGTGATTTCGACCATTTTATGAAAAAATTTCACAATATTACCTTCTAATTTCACAAAATAAGCTCTAAGATTCACAAAATAAGGTATATGATTCACAAAATAATAAAAGGAGCAAAATAGGCGATTTTGACCATTTATGACCAAGGTTCACAATATAAGGCCTAGGATTCACGAAACAAGGTCTATGATTCAAAAAATAAGAAAAAGAGCAAAATAGGTGATTTCGACCATTTTATGACCAAATTTCACAATATTACCTTCTAATTTCACAAAACAAGCTCTAAGATTCACAAAATAAGGTATAGGATTCACAAAATAAGAAAAGGAGAAAAATAGGCGATTTTGACCATTTATGACCAAGTTTCACAATATAAGGCCTAGAATTCACGAAACAATGTCTATGATTCACAAAATAATAAAAAGAGCAAAATAGGTGATTTCGACCATTTTATGACCAAATTTCACAATATTACCTTCTAATTTCACAAAACAAGCTCTAAGATTCACAAAATAAGGTATATGATTCACAAAATAATAAAAGGAGCAAAATAGGCGATTTTGATCATTTATGACCAAGTTTCACAATATAAGGCCTAGGATTCACGAAACAAGGTCTATGATTCACAAAATAAGAAAAAGAGCAAAATAGGTGATTTTGACCATTTTATGACCAAATTTCACAATATTACCTTCTAGTTTCACAAAACAAGTTCTAAGATTCACAAAATAAGGTATATGATTCACAAAATAATAAAAGGAGCAAAATAGGCGATTTTGACCATTTATGACCAAATTTCACAATATAAGGCCTAGGATTCACGAAACAAGGTCTATGATTCACAAAATAAGAAAAAGAGCAAAATAGGTGATTTTGACCATTTTATGACCAAATTTCACAATATTACCTTCTATTTTCACAAAATAAGCTCTAAGATTCACAAAATAAGAAAAAGAGAAAAATAGACGATTTTAACCATTTATGACCAAGTTTCACAATATAAGGCCTAGGATTCACGAAATAAGGTCTATGATTAACAAAATAAGAAAAAGAGCAAAATAAGTGATTTCGACCATTTTATGACCAAATTTCACAATATTACCTTCTAGTTTCACAAAACAAGCTCTAAGATTCACAAAATAAGGTATATGATTCACAAAATAAGAAAAAGAGGAAAATAGACGATTTTGACCATTTATGACCAAGTTTCACAATATAAGGCCTAGGATTCACGAAACAAGGTCTATGATTCACAAAATAAGAAAAAGAGCAAAATAGGTGATTTCGACCATTTTATGACCAAATTTCACAATATTACCTTCTAGTTTCACAAAACAAGCTCTAAGATTCACAAAATAAGGTATATGATATACAAAATAATAAAAGGAGCAAAATAGGCGATTTTGACCATTTATGACCAAGTTTCACAATATAAGGCCTAGAATTCACGAAACAAGGTATATGATTCACAAAATAATAAAAAGAGCAAAATAGGTGATTTCGACCATTTTGTGACCACATTTTACAATATTACCTTCTATTTTCACAAAACAAACTCTAAGATTCACAAAACAAGGTATATGATTCACAAAATAATAAAAGGAGCAAAATAAGCGATTTTGACCATTTATGACCAAGTTTCACAATATAAGGCCTAGGATTCACGAAACAGGGTCTATGATTCACAAAATAAGAAAAAGAGCAAAATAGGTGATTTCAACTATTTTATAACCAAATTTCACAATATTACCTTCTAGTTTCACAAAACAAAGTCTAAGATTCACAAAATAAGGTATATGATTCACAAAATAAGAAAAATAGGAAAATAGGCGATTTTGACCATTTATGACCAAGTTTCATAATATAAGGCCTAAGATTCACGAAACAAGGTCTAATAATCACAAAATAAGAAAAGGAGCAAAATAGGTGATTTCGACCATTTTATGACCAAATTTCACAATATTACCTTCTAGTTTCACAAAACAAGCTCTAAGATTCACAAAATAAGGTATATGATTCACAAAATAAGAAAAAGAGGAAAATAGGCGATTTTGACCATTTATGACCAAATTTCACAATATAAGGCCTAGGATTCACGAAACAATGTCTATAATTCACAAAATAAGAAAAAGAGCAAAATAGGTGATTTCGACCATTTTATGACCAAATTTCACAATATTACCTTCTAATTTCACAAAACAATCTCTAAGATTCACAAAATAAGGTATATGATTCACAAAATAAGAAAAAGAGGAAAATAAGCGATTTTGACCATTTATGACCAAGTTTCACAATATAAGGCCTAGGATTCACGAAACAAGGTCTATGATTCACAAAATAATAAAAAGAGCAAAATAGGTGATTTCGACCATTTTATGAAAAAATTTCACAATATTACCTTCTAATTTCACAAAATAAGCTCTAAGATTCACAAAATAAGGTATATGATTCACAAAATAATAAAAGGAGCAAAATAGGCGATTTTGACCATTTATGACCAAGGTTCACAATATAAGGCCTAGGATTCACGAAACAAGGTCTATGATTCAGAAAATAAGAAAAAGAGCAAAATAGGTGATTTCGACCATTTTATGACCAAATTTCACAATATTACCTTCTAATTTCACAAAACAAGCTCTAAGATTCACAAAATAAGGTATAGGATTCACAAAATAAGAAAAGGAGAAAAATAGGCGATTTTGACCATTTATGACCAAGTTTCAAAATATAAGGCCTAGAATTCACGAAACAATGTCTATGATTCACAAAATAATAAAAAGAGCAAAATAGGTGATTTCGACCATTTTATGACCAAATTTCACAATATTACCTTCTAATTTCACACAATATTACCTTCTAATTTCACAAAATAAGCTCTAAGATTCACAAAATAAGGTATATGATTCACAAAATAATAAAAGGAGCAAAATAGGCGATTTTGACCATTTATGACCAAGGTTCACAATATAAGGCCTAGGATTCACGAAACAAGGTCTATGATTCAGAAAATAAGAAAAAGAGCAAAATAGGTGATTTCGACCATTTTATGACCAAATTTCACAATATTACCTTCTAATTTCACAAAACAAGCTCTAAGATTCACAAAATAAGGTATAGGATTCACAAAATAAGAAAAGGAGAAAAATAGGCGATTTTGACCATTTATGACCAAGTTTCAAAATATAAGGCCTAGAATTCACGAAACAATGTCTATGATTCACAAAATAATAAAAAGAGCAAAATAGGTGATTTCGACCATTTTATGACCAAATTTCACAATATTACCTTCTAATTTCACAAAACAAGCTCTAAGATTTACAAAATAAGGTATATGATTCACAAAATAATAAAAGGAGCAAAATAGGCGATTTTGATCATTTATGACCAAGTTTCACAATATAAGGCCTAGGATTCACGAAACAAGGTCTATGATTCACAAAATAAGAAAAAGAGCAAAATAGGTGATTTTGACCATTTTATGACCAAATTTCACAAGATTACCTTCTAGTTTCACAAAACAAGCTCTAAGATTCACAAAATAAGGTATATGATTCACAAAATAATAAAAGGAGCAAAATAGGCGATTTTGACCATTTATGACCAAATTTCACAATATAAGGCCTAGGATTCACGAAACAAGGTCTATGATTCACAAAATAAGAAAAAGAGCAAAATAGGTGATTTTGACCATTTTATGACCAAATTTCACAATATTACCTTCTATTTTCACAAAATAAGCTCTAAGATTCACAAAATAAGAAAAAGAGAAAAATAGACGATTTTAACCATTTATGACCAAGTTTCACAATATAAGGCCTAGGATTCACGAAATAAGGTCTATGATTCACAAAATAAGAAAAAGAGCAAAATAAGTGATTTCGACCATTTTATGACCAAATTTCACAATATTACCTTCTAGTTTCACAAAACAAGCTCTAAGATTCACAAAATAAGGTATATGATTCACAAAATAAGAAAAAGAGGAAAATAGACGATTTTGACCATTTATGACCAAGTTTCACAATATAAGGCCTAGGATTCACGAAACAAGGTTTATGATTCACAAAATAAGAAAAAGAGCAAAATAGGTGATTTCGACCATTTTATGACCAAATTTCACAATATTACCTTCTAGTTTCACAAAACAAGCTCTAAGATTCACAAAATAAGGTATATGATTTACAAAATAATAAAAGGAGCAAAATAGGCGATTTTGACCATTTATGACCAAGTTTCACAATATAAGGCCTAGAATTCACGAAACAAGGTATATGATTCACAAAATAATAAAAAGAGCAAAATAGGTGATTTCGACCATTTTGTGACCACATTTTACAATATTACCTTCTATTTTCACAAAACAAGCTCTAAGATTCACAAAACAAGGTATATGATTCACAAAATAATAAAAAGAGCAAAATAAGCGATTTTGACCATTTATGACCAAGTTTCACAATATAAGGCCTAGGATTCACGAAACAGGGTCTATGATTCACAAAATAAGAAAAAGAGCAAAATAGGTGATTTCAACTATTTTATAACCAAATTTCACAATATTACCTTCTAGTTTCACAAAACAAAGTCTAAGATTCACAAAATAAGGTATATGATTCACAAAATAAGAAAAATAGGAAAATAGGCGATTTTGACCATTTATGACCAAGTTTCACAATATAAGGCCTAAGATTCACGAAACAAGGTCTAATAATCACAAAATAAGAAAAGGAGCAAAATAGGTGATTTCGACCATTTTATGACCAAATTTCACAATATTACCTTCTAGTTTCACAAAACAAGCTCTAAGATTCACAAAATAAGGTATATGATTCACAAAATAAGAAAAAGAGGAAAATAGGCGATTTTGACCATTTATGACCAAATTTCACAATATAAGGCCTAGGATTCACGAAATAAGGTCTATGATTCACAAAATAAGAAAAAGAGCAAAATAGGTGATTTCGACCATTTTATGACCAAATTTCACAATATTGTCTTCTAGTTTCACAAAACAAGCTCTAAGATTCACAAAATAAGGTATATGATTCACAAAATAAGAAAAAGAGGAAAATAGGCGATTTTGACCATTTATGACCAAATTTCACAATATAAGGCCTAGGATTCACGAAACAATGTCTATAATTCACAAAATAAGAAAAAGAGCAAAATAGGTGATTTCGACCATTTTATGACCAAATTTCACAATATTACCTTCTAATTTCACAAAACAATCTCTAAGATTCACAAAATAAGGTATATGATTCACAAAATAAGAAAAAGAGAAAAATAAGCGATTTTGACCATTTATGACCAAGTTTCACAATATAAGGCCTAGGATTCACGAAACAAGGTCTATGATTCACAAAATAATAAAAAGAGCAAAATAGGTGATTTCGACCATTTTATGAAAAAATTTCACAATATTACCTTCTAATTTCACAAAATAAGCTCTAAGATTCACAAAATAAGGTATATGATTCACAAAATAATAAAAGGAGCAAAATAGGCGATTTTGACCATTTATGACCAAGGTTCACAATATAAGGCCTAGGATTCACGAAACAAGGTCTATGATTCAGAAAATAAGAAAAAGAGCAAAATAGGTGATTTCGACCATTTTATGACCAAATTTCACAATATTACCTTCTAATTTCACAAAACAAGCTCTAAGATTCACAAAATAAGGTATAGGATTTACAAAATAAGAAAAGGAGAAAAATAGGCGATTTTGACCATTTATGACCAAGTTTCAAAATATAAGGCCTAGAATTCACGAAACAATGTCTATAATTCACAAAATAAGAAAAAGAGAAAAATAGGTGATTTCGACCATTTTATGACCAAATTTCACAATATTACCTTCTATTTTCACAAAACAAGCTCTAAGATTCACAAAATAAGGTATATGATTCACAAAATAATAAAAGGAGCAAAATAGGCGATTTTGACCATTTATGACCAAGTATCACAATATAAGACCTAGGATTCACGAAACAATGTCTATAATTCACAAAATAAGAAAAAGAGCAAAATAGGTGATTTCGACCATTTTATGACCAAATTTCACAATATTACCTTCTAATTTCACAAAACAATCTCTAAGATTCACAAAATAAGGTATATGATTCACAAAATAAGAAAAAGAGGAAAATAAGTGATTTTGACCATTTATGACCAAGTTTCACAATATAAGGCCTAGGATTCACGAAACAAGGTCTATGATTCACAAAATAATAAAAAGAGCAAAATAGGTGATTTCGACCATTTTATGAAAAAATTTCACAATATTACCTTCTAATTTCACAAAATAAGCTCTAAGATTCACAAAATAAGGTATATAATTCACAAAATAATAAAAGGAGCAAAATAGGCGATTTTGACCATTTATGACCAAGGTTCACAATATAAGGCCTAGGATTCACGAAACAAGGTCTATGATTCAAAAAATAAGAAAAAGAGCAAAATAGGTGATTTCGACCATTTTATGACCAAATTTCACAATATTACCTTCTAATTTCACAAAACAAGCTCTAAGATTCACAAAATAAGGTATAGGATTCACAAAATAAGAAAAGGAGAAAAATAGGCGATTTTGACCATTTATGACCAAGTTTCACAATATAAGGCCTAGAATTCACGAAACAATGTCTATGATTCACAAAATAATAAAAAGAGCAAAATAGGTGATTTCGACCATTTTATGACCAAATTTCACAATATTACCTTCTAATTTCACAAAACAAGCTCTAAGATTCACAAAATAAGGTATATGATTCACAAAATAATAAAAGGAGCAAAATAGGCGATTTTGATCATTTATGACCAAGTTTCACAATATAAGGCCTAGGATTCACGAAACAAGGTCTATGATTCACAAAATAAGAAAAAGAGCAAAATAGGTGATTTTGACCATTTTATGACCAAATTTCACAATATTACCTTCTAGTTTCACAAAACAAGCTCTAAGATTCACAAAATAAGGTATATGATTCACAAAATAAGAAAAAGAGGAAAATAGACGATTTTGACCATTTATGACCAAATTTCACAATATAAGGCCTAGGATTCACGAAACAATGTCTATAATTCACAAAATAAGAAAAAGAGCAAAATAGGTGATTTCGACCATTTTATGACCAAATTTCACAATATTACCTTCTAATTTCACAAAACAAGCTCTAAGATTCACAAAATAAGGTATATGATTCACAAAATAATAAAAGGAGCAAAATAGGCGATTTTGACCATTTATGACCAAGGTTCACAATATAAGGCCTAGGATTCACGAAACAAGGTCTATGATTCAGAAAATAAGAAAAAGAGCAAAATAGGTGATTTCGACCATTTTATGACCAAATTTCACAATATTACCTTCTAATTTCACAAAACAAGCTCTAAGATTCACAAAATAAGGTATAGGATTCACAAAATAAGAAAAGGAGAAAAATAGGCGATTTTGACTATTTATGACCAAGTTTCAAAATATAAGGCCTAGAATTCACGAAACAATGTCTATGATTCACAAAATAATAAAAAGAGCAAAATAGGTGATTTCGACCATTTTATGACCAAATTTCACAATATTACCTTCTAATTTCACAAAACAAGCTCTAAGATTCACAAAATAAGGTATATGATTTACAAAATAATAAAAGGAGCAAAATAGGCGATTTTGACCATTTATGACCAAGTTTCACAATATAAGGCCTAGAATTCACGAAACAAGGTATATGATTCACAAAATAATAAAAAGAGCAAAATAGGTGATTTCGACCATTTTGTGACCACATTTTACAATATTACCTTCTATTTTCACAAAACAAGCTCTAAGATTCACAAAACAAGGTATATGATTCACAAAATAATAAAAAGAGCAAAATAAGGGATTTTGACCATTTATGACCAAGTTTCACAATATAAGGCCTAGGATTCACGAAACAGGGTCTATGATTCACAAAATAAGAAAAAGAGCAAAATAGGTGATTTCAACTATTTTATAACCAAATTTCACAATATTACCTTCTAGTTTCACAAAACAAAGTCTAAGATTCACAAAATAAGGTATATGATTCACAAAATAAGAAAAATAGGAAAATAGGCGATTTTGACCATTTATGACCAAGTTTCACAATATAAGGCCTAAGATTCACGAAACAAGGTCTAATAATCACAAAATAAGAAAAGGAGCAAAATAGATGATTTCGACCATTTTATGACCAAATTTCACAATATTACCTTCTAGTTTCACAAAACAAGCTCTAAGATTCACAAAATAAGGTATATGATTCACAAAATAAGAAAAAGAGGAAAATAGGCGATTTTGACCATTTATGACCAAATTTCACAATATAAGGCCTAGGATTCACGAAATAAGGTCTATGATTCACAAAATAAGAAAAAGAGCAAAATAGGTGATTTCGACCATTTTATGACCAAATTTCACAATATTGTCTTCTAGTTTCACAAAACAAGCTCTAAGATTCACAAAATAAGGTATATGATTCACAAAATAAGAAAAAGAGGAAAATAGGCGATTTTGACCATTTATGACCAAATTTCACAATATAAGGCCTAGGATTCACGAAACAATGTCTATAATTCACAAAATAAGAAAAAGAGCAAAATAGGTGATTTCGACCATTTTATGACCAAATTTCACAATATTACCTTCTAATTTCACAAAACAATCTCTAAGATTCACAAAATAAGGTATATGATTCACAAAATAAGAAAAAGAGGAAAATAAGCGATTTTGACCATTTATGACCAAGTTTCACAATATAAGGCCTAGGATTCACGAAACAAGGTCTATGATTCACAAAATAATAAAAAGAGCAAAATAGGTGATTTCGACCATTTTATGAAAAAATTTCACAATATTACCTTCTAATTTCACAAAATAAGCTCTAAGATTCACAAAATAAGGTATATGATTCACAAAATAATAAAAGGAGCAAAATAGGCGATTTTGACCATTTATGACCAAGGTTCACAATATAAGGCCTAGGATTCACGAAACAAGGTCTATGATTCAAAAAATAAGAAAAAGAGCAAAATAGGTGATTTCGACCATTTTATGACCAAATTTCACAATATTACCTTCTAATTTCACAAAACAAGCTCTAAGATTCACAAAATAAGGTATAGGATTTACAAAATAAGAAAAGGAGAAAAATAGGCGATTTTGACCATTTATGACCAAGTTTCAAAATATAAGGCCTAGAATTCACGAAACAATGTCTATGATTCACAAAATAATAAAAAGAGCAAAATAGGTGATTTCGACCATTTTATGACCAAATTTCACAATATTACCTTCTAATTTCACAAAACAAGCTCTAAGATTTACAAAATAAGGTATATGATTCACAAAATAATAAAAGGAGCAAAATAGGCGATTTTGATCATTTATGACCAAGTTTCACAATATAAGGCCTAGGATTCACGAAACAAGGTCTATGATTCACAAAATAAGAAAAAGAGCAAAATAGGTGATTTTGACCATTTTATGACCAAATTTCACAAGATTACCTTCTAGTTTCATAAAACAAGCTCTAAAATTCACAAAATAAGGTATATGATTCACAAAATAATAAAAGGAGCAAAATAGGCGATTTTGACCATTTATGACCAAATTTCACAATATAAGGCCTAGGAATCACGAAACAAGGTCTATGATTCACAAAATAAGAAAAAGAGCAAAATAGGTGATTTTGACCATTTTATGACCAAATTTCACAATATTACCTTCTATTTTCACAAAATAAGCTCTAAGATTCACAAAATAACAAAAAGAGAAAAATAGACGATTTTAACCATTTATGACCAAGTTTCACAATATAAGGCCTAGAATTCACGAAATAAGGTCTATGATTCACAAAATAAGAAAAAGAGCAAAATAAGTGATTTCGACCATTTTATGACCAAATTTCACAATATTACCTTCTAGTTTCACAAAACAAGCTCTAAGATTCACAAAATAAGGTATATGATTCACAAAATAAGAAAAAGAGGAAAATAGACGATTTTGACCATTTATGACCAAGTTTCACAATATAAGCCCTAGGATTCACGAAACAAGGTCTATGATTCACAAAATAAGAAAAAGAGCAAAATAGGTGATTTCGACCATTTTATGACTAAATTTCACAATATTACCTTCTAGTTTCACAAAACAAGCTCTAAGATTCACAAAATAAGGTATATGATTTACAAAATAATAAAAGGAGCAAAATAGGCGATTTTGACCATTTATGACCAAGTTTCACAATATAAGGCCTAGAATTCACGAAACAAGGTATATGATTCACAAAATAATAAAAAGAGCAAAATAGGTGATTTCGACCATTTTGTGACCACATTTTACAATATTACCTTCTATTTTCACAAAACAAGCTCTAAGATTCACAAAACAAGGTATATGATTCACAAAATAATAAAAAGAGCAAAATAAGCGATTTTGACCATTTATGACCAAGTTTCACAATATAAGGCCTAGGATTCACGAAACAGGGTCTATGATTCACAAAATAAGAAAAAGAGCAAAATAGGTGATTTCAACTATTTTATAACCAAATTTCACAATATTACCTTCTAGTTTCACAAAACAAAGTCTAAGATTCACAAAATAAGGTATATGATTCACAAAATAAGAAAAATAGGAAAATAGGCGATTTTGACCATTTATGACCAAGTTTCACAATATAAGGCCTAAGATTCACGAAACAAGGTCTAATAATCACAAAATAAGAAAAGGAGCAAAATAGGTGATTTCGACCATTTTATGACCAAATTTCACAATATTACCTTCTAGTTTCACAAAACAAGCTCTAAGATTCACAAAATAAGGTATATGATTCACAAAATAAGAAAAAGAGAAAAATAGGCGATTTTGACCATTTATGACCAAATTTCACAATATAAGGCCTAGGATTCACGAAATAAGGTCTATGATTCACAAAATAAGAAAAAGAGCAAAATAGGTGATTTCGACCATTTTATGACCAAATTTCACAATATTGTCTTCTAGTTTCACAAAACAAGCTCTAAGATTCACAAAATAAGGTATATGATTCACAAAATAAGAAAAAGAGGAAAATAGGCGATTTTGACCATTTATGACCAAATTTCACAATATAAGGCCTAGGATTCACGAAACAATGTCTATAATTCACAAAATAAGAAAAAGAGCAAAATAGGTGATTTCGACCATTTTATGACCAAATTTCACAATATTACCTTCTAATTTCACAAAACAATCTCTAAGATTCACAAAATAAGGTATATGATTCACAAAATAAGAAAAAGAGGAAAATAAGCGATTTTGACCATTTATGACCAAGTTTCACAATATAAGGCCTAGGATTCACGAAACAAGGTCTATGATTCACAAAATAATAAAAAGAGCAAAATAGGTGATTTCGACCATTTTATGAAAAAATTTCACAATATTACCTTCTAATTTCACAAAATAAGCTCTAAGATTCACAAAATAAGGTATATGATTCACAAAATAATAAAAGGAGCAAAATAGGCGATTTTGACCATTTATGACCAAGGTTCACAATATAAGGCCTAGGATTCACGAAACAAGGTCTATGATTCAGAAAATAAGAAAAAGAGCAAAATAGGTGATTTCGACCATTTTATGACCAAATTTCACAATATTACCTTCTAATTTCACAAAACAAGCTCTAAGATTCACAAAATAAGGTATAGGATTCACAAAATAAGAAAAGGAGAAAAATAGGCGATTTTGACCATTTATGACCAAGTTTCAAAATATAAGGCCTAGAATTCACGAAACAATGTCTATGATTCACAAAATAATAAAAAGAGCAAAATAGGTGATTTCGACCATTCTATGACCAAATTTCACAATATTACCTTCTAATTTCACAAAACAAGCTCTAAGATTTACAAAATAAGGTATATGATTCACAAAATAATAAAAGGCGCAAAATAGGCGATTTTGATCATTTATGACCAAGTTTCACAATATAAGGCCTAGGATTCACGAAACAAGGTCTATGATTCACAAAATAAGAAAAAGAGCAAAATAGGTGATTTTGACCATTTTATGACCAAATTTCACAAGATTACCTTCTAGTTTCACAAAACAAGCTCTAAAATTCACAAAATAAGGTATATGATTCACAAAATAATAAAAGGAGCAAAATAGGCGATTTTGACCATTTATGACCAAATTTCACAATATAAGGCCTAGGATTCACGAAACAAGGTCTATGATTCACAAAATAAGAAAAAGAGCAAAATAGGTGATTTTGACCATTTTATGACCAAATTTCACAATATTACCTTCTATTTTCACAAAATAAGCTCTAAGATTCACAAAATAAGAAAAAGAGAAAAATAGACGATTTTAACCATTTATGACCAAGTTTCACAATATAAGGCCTAGAATTCACGAAATCAGGTCTATAATTCACAAAATAAGAAAAAGAGCAAAATAATTGATTTCGACCATTTTATGACCAAATTTAACAATATTACCTTCTAGTTTCACAAAACAAGCTCTAAGATTCACAAAATAAGGTATATGATTCACAAAATAAAAAAAAGAGGAAAATAGACGATTTTGACCATTTATGACCAAGTTTCACAATATAAGGCCTAGGATTCACGAAATAAGGTCTATGATTCACAAAATAAGAAAAAGAGCAAAATAGGTGATTTCGACCATTTTATGACTAAATTTCACAATATTACCTTCTAGTTTCACAAAACAAGCTCTAAGATTCACAAAATAAGGTATATGATTTACAAAATAATAAAAGGAGCAAAATAGGCGATTTTGACCATTTATGACCAAGTTTCACAATATAAGGCCTAGAATTCACGAAACAAGGTATATGATTCACAAAATAATAAAAAGAGCAAAATAGGTGATTTCGACCATTTTGTGACCACATTTTACAATATTACCTTCTATTTTCACAAAACAAGCTCTAAGATTCACAAAACAAGGTATATGATTCACAAAATAATAAAAAGAGCAAAATAAGCGATTTTGACCATTTATGACCAAACTTCACAATATAAGGCCTAGGATTCACGAAACAGGGTCTATGATTCACAAAATAAGAAAAAGAGCAAAATAGGTGATTTCAACTATTTTATAACCAAATTTCACAATATTACCTTCTAGTTTCACAAAACAAAGTCTAAGATTCACAAAATAAGGTATATGATTCACAAAATAAGAAAAATAGGAAAATAGGCGATTTTGACCATTTATGACCAAGTTTCACAATATAAGGCCTAAGATTCACGAAACAAAGTCTAATAATCACAAAATAAGAAAAGGAGCAAAATAGGTGATTTCGACCATTTTATGACCAAATTTCACAATATTACCTTCTAGTTTCACAAAACAAGCTCTAAGATTCACAAAATAAGGTATATGATTCACAAAATAAGAAAAAGAGGAAAATAGGCGATTTTGACCATTTATGACCAAATTTCACAATATAAGGCCTAGGATTCACGAAATAAGGTCTATGATTCACAAAATAAGAAAAAGAGCAAAATAGGTGATTTCGACCATTTTATGACCAAATTTCACAATATTGTCTTCTAGTTTTACAAAACAAGCTCTAAGATTCACAAAATAAGGTATATGATTCACAAAATAATAAAAGGAGCAAAATAGGCGATTTTGACCATTTATGACCAAGTTTCGCAATATAAGGCATAGGATTCACGAAACAAGGTCTATGATTCACAAAATAAGAAAAAGAGCAAAATAGGTGATTTCGACCATTTTATGACCAAATTTCACAATATTACCTTCTAGTTTCACAAAACAAGCTCTAAGATTCACAAAATAAGGTATATGATTCACAAAATAATAAAAGGAGCAAAATAGGCGATTTTGACTATTTATGACCAAGTTTCACAATATAAGGTCTATGATTTACAAAATAATAAAAAGAACAAAATAGGTGATTTCGACCATTTTGTGACCAAATTTCACAATATTACCATCTATTTTCATAAAACAAGCTCTAAGATTCACAAAATAAGGTATAGGATTCACAAAATAAGAAAAAGAGGAAAATAGGCGATTTTGACCATTTATGACCAAGTTTCACAATATGAGGCCTAGGATTCACGAAACAAGGTCTATGATTCACAAAATAATAAAAAGAGCAAAATAGGTGATTTCGACCATTTTATGAAAAAATTTCACAATATTACCTTCTAGTTTCACAAAATAAGCTCTAAGATTCACAAAATAAGGTATATGATTCACAAAATAATAAAAGGAGCAAAATAGGCGATTTTGACCATTTATGACCAAGGTTCACAATATAAGGCCTAGGATTCACGAAACAAGGTCTATGATTCAAAAAATAAGAAAAAGAGCAAAATAGGTGATTTCGACCATTTTATGACCAAATTTCACAATATTACCTTCTAATTTCACAAAACAAGCTCTAAGATTCACAAAATAAGGTATAGGATTCACAAAATAAGAAAAGGAGAAAAATAGGCGATTTTGACCATTTTTGACCAAGTTTCACAATATAAGGCCTAGAATTCACGAAACAATTTCTATGATTCACAAAATAATAAAAAGAGCAAAATAGGTGATTTCGACCATTTTATGACCAAATTTCACAATATTACCTTCTAATTTCACAAAACAAGCTCTAAGATTCACAAAATAAGGTATATGATTCACAAAATAATAAAAGGAGCAAAATAGGCGATTTTGATCATTTATGACCAAGTTTCACAATATAAGGCCTATGATTCACGAAACAAGGTCTATGATTCACAAAATAAGAAAAAGAGCAAAATAGGTGATTTTGACCATTTTATGACCAAATTTCACAATATTACCTTCTAGTTTCACAAAACAAAGTCTAAGATTCACAAAATAAGGTATATGATTCACAAAATAATAAAAGGAGCAAAATAGGCGATTTTGACCATTTATGACCAAATTTCACAATATAAGGCCTAGGATTCACGAAACAAGGTCTATGATTCACAAAATAAGAAAAAGAGCAAAATAGGTGATTTTGACCATTTTATGACCAAATTTCACAATATTACCTTCTATTTTCACAAAATAAGCTCTAAGATTCACAAAATAAGAAAAAGAGAAAAATAGACGATTTTAACCATTTATGACCAAGTTTCACAATATAAGGCCTAGGATTCACGAAATAAGGTCTATGATTCACGAAATAAGAAAAAGAGCAAAATAAGTGATTTCGACCATTTTATGACCAAATTTCACAATATTACCTTCTAATTTCACAAAACAAGCTCTAAGATTCACAAAATAAGGTATATGATTCACAAAATAAGAAAAAGAGGAAAATAGACGATTTTGACCATTTATGACCAAGTTTCACAATATAAGGCCTAGGATTCACGAAACAAGGTGTATGATTCACAAAATAAGAAAAAGAGCAAAATAGGTGATTTCGACCATTTTATGACCAAATTTCACAATATTACCTTCTAGTTTCACAAAACAAGCTCTAAGATTCACAAAATAAGGTATATGATATACAAAATAATAAAAGGAGCAAAATAGGCGATTTTGACCATTTATGACCAAGTTTCACAATATAAGGCCTAGAATTCACGAAACAAGGTATATGATTCACAAAATAATAAAAAGAGCAAAATAGGTGATTTCGACCATTTTGTGACCACATTTTACAATATTACCTTCTATTTTCACAAAACAAGCTCTAAGATTCACAAAACAAGGTATATGATTCACAAAATAATAAAAGGAGCAAAATAAGCGATTTTGACCATTTATGACCAAGTTTCACAATATAAGGTCTAGGATTCACGAAACAGGGTCTATGATTCACAAAATAAGAAAAAGAGCAAAATAGGTGATTTCAACTATTTTATAACCAAATTTCACAATATTACCTTCTAGTTTCACAAAACAAAGTCTAAGATTCACAAAATAAGGTATATGATTCACAAAATAAGAAAAATAGGAAAATAGGCGATTTTGACCATTTATGACCAAGTTTCACAATATAAGGCCTAAGATTGACGAAACAAGGTCTAATAATCACAAAATAAGAAAAGGAGCAAAATAGGTGATTTCGACCATTTTATGACCAAATTTCACAATATTACCTTCTAGTTTCACAAAACAAGCTCTAAGATTCACAAAATAAGGTATATGATTCACAAAATAAGAAAAAGAGGAAAATAGGCGATTTTGACCATTTATGACCAAATTTCACAATATAAGGCCTAGGATTCACGAAATAAGGTCTATGATTCACAAAATAAGAAAAAGAGCAAAATAGGTGATTTCGACCATTTTATGACCAAATTTCACAATATTGCCTTCTAGTTTCACAAAACAAGCTCTAAGATTCACAAAATAAGGTATATGATTCACAAAATAATAAAAGGAGCAAAATAGGCGATTTTGACCATTTATGACCAAGTTTCGCAATATAAGGCATAGGATTCACGAAACAAGGTCTATGATTCACAAAATAAGAAAAAGAGCAAAATAGGTGATTTCGACCATTTTATGACCAAATTTCACAATATTGCCTTCTAGTTTCACAAAACAAGCTTTAAGATTCACAAAATAAGGTATATGATTCACAAAATAATAAAAGGAGCAAAATAGGCGATTTTGACCATTTATGACCAAGTTTCACAATATAAGGTCTATGATTTACAAAATAATAAAAAAAACAAAATAGGTGATTTCGACCATTTTGTGACCAAATTTCACAATATTACCATCTATTTTCACAAAACAAGCTCTAAGATTCACAAAATAAGGTATAGGATTCACAAAATAAGAAAAAGAGGAAAATAGGCGATTTTGACCATTTATGACCAAGTTTCACAACATGAGGCCTAGGATTCACGAAACAAGGTCTATGATTCACAAAATAAGAAAAAGAGCAAAATAGGTGATTTCGACCATTTTATGACCAAATTTCACAATATTACCTTCTAGTTTCACAAAATAAGCTCTAAGATTCACAAAATAAGGTATATGATTCACAAAATAAGAATAGGAGAAAAATAGGCGATTTTGACCATTTATGACCAAGTTTCACAATATAAGGTCTAAGATTCACGAAACAAGGTCTATGATTCACAAAATAAGAAAAAGAGCAAAATAGGTGATTTCGACCATTTTATGACCAAATTTCACAATATTACCTTCTAGTTTCACAAAACAAACTCTAAGATTCACAAAATAAGGTATATGATTCACAAAATAATAAAAGGAGCAAAATAGGTGATTTTGACCATTTATGACCAAGTTTCACAATATAAGGCCTAGGATTCACGAAACAAGGTCTATGATTCACAAAATAATAAAAGGAGCAAAATAGGCGATTTTGACCATTTTATGACCAAATTTCACAATGAAATATACATGCTGAATTCGCATGTATATTTGGCCTCCTTTGAAAACTGGATGAAGATAAGCATCACATGTTGGAGCCGGTGTCCTCCAGTGAGTGCGGATAACGTTATTGCACGTACACTTTTGTATTATTATCAGTTGGTCCACGTTTATCAATAACGGTTGGCTTGCTAGATAAGTTTGACGTTATTGTCATACAGATGACGGTGATCAACTGGTCCCTAAAAGTCACACCTATAGGATACGTTTGAGAGATGTGACGGTATGAAAATACAGTCATGTTGATGCCTAATTTGACTAAACAGTTAGTCGGAGTTATTGACTAATAATTAGTCAAACGCGATGTTGAGATATTTATTTAATACGGATTAAATAATAATGGCTAAGGCGAATTAAGCGGTTAATTCGTAAATTGAATATAAACGGTTATATTTAATTAATGTATATTGAATTAATTAATTATACAATATTGTCATTGTCGGACAAGTATTAATATATCGACTGAGTCATGTTACTAGTTGATATTTTAATAACCGATAACCGATGACGATTTATAATAAAATCCCGTCATATACATTTAGCGAAAATCGAGTCGGACCACGAGTTAAGAATAAGGAGAAAGTGGAAAGCCCACTTCCCCCTTCATGCAAACTCACGGCCGAATGGGACAAAAAGGAGAGCTTCTCTTCTTTTTGACCTAATCATCTCATTTGCACACAAAAAATAGGGTTTCGGGGTAAGTTTCTCTGAAATTCTAGATCTCACATCGAAAACCTCACAACAACTCTCTCAATATTGCAAGTCAATTAGAGAGTAATTTCTAGCACAAGGGGCATAGTCTCAGACGGTCTTGAGTGCAACGATTAGGAGGAAATCTACATTGATTTCTGTTCATGCGGCCGAATTGCACAGGACCCGAGGTTGATTCTTATTCCTTATCGTTTCTCTTGTATTTTTCGTTTATGACATTTTATCACATGTTAAAATTTGCGTTATAGTCCTAAATTTTAAGGGTTTTATACGGATATTTCCCTACAAGTGGTATCAGAGCGAGGCCACGTAATTTTTTCATTGTGATTTTCATTAAACGAATTGGATCGATAAATTTTTGCATAAAAAAAAAAAAAAAAAACGTGCCACACGGCTTACTTCTGATCAGTCTCAATCGTCTGATTTTGTTTTCGATTTGTTCTTTGCATATTGTTATTTTAAACGATAATCATAGCAATATGTTAAAGATTTGTCATTTGTAATTTTGTTTTAATACGGATTATGTTCAAATTGCAATTGGTTTTATCAAATCGTTTTTTGTTTGGGACTGTTGAAGCTCTCGGTATAGCTGCTGAAATAAAAAAAAAAAAAAAAAAAAAAAAAAAAAAAAAAAAAATTCTCGTTTTTTTTTTCAGCCGTGCTGTTTTTTTTTTTTTTTTTGTTTTAATTTTTTTTTTCGGCCATATCATATGCATAATACGGATTTTATGCATTCGCTTGATAGTGAAACGGTTCACTCACGTACCATTTAGTTATTTTAAAGCAATTTTTTTTTTCGGCCATATCATATGCATTCGCTTGATAGTGAAGCGGTTTTGTCACATAATTTTAATCGTTAAAAGGTGGTTTGGATAAATTTAACATAATTACGGAATTATGTCACGAATAAATTTTGTTTTAGTTGATGCATTTTTATTTATTTATCGTTACTTTTTGAATGCCATGAATGATTTTTTTATTACGTATTTAATTTTCCAAACGGTTGTAACTTAGTGAGGCCTTAGTAGAACGTGTTACCGTAATGATGGAACACGGTCTTGGTTGTATTTTGAGATCTCGCATCTCCGTTTTGTTTTTTCTTTGTAATTACAGTTTTAATTTAGAATGTAAATAGGTTTATATTTTGTAAATTTTTTTAAATTGTAATTTTGAGAAGACCAAAGATAGAGATCGGATGCTCACTCCCGCTGCATGAACAAAGATGGAACATCAAGACAAGCTTCTCGGGTCCAACGGTGGATTCCAAAGTTGTATTATGTTCTTTTTACTAGGATAGGCCACACTAGGAATTTTTATTTACGTATTGCTTTTTTATTTATGTTTTCATCGTAACGATAGTTTGCATCATATTCCGCCTAAAACCAAACCACCTAATAATTGCATGAAAACTGACTCATATAGAGGTCACGCGTTAGTTTTCTATGATATACAGATATCACACGTTTTTTATAAGCCATCACCTAAATTAATTCATTCACGCAATGCTAGTTTTTTCGTTCACTTAAAATGAATTAAAACTAAGTTGATGGGATCTTCCTCGTATAACCAAAAATTGAGAATAGTCTTTATAGGTCAAACTCCAATGAATCCCTTCTTCGTCGATAGGCATAATATGACCCCTTCTACGTCGGGTAAGTTGGAACTGATTGACCTATTTTATCTCAACACTATGGTCACTCGTACGATCCTGTGATTGTGGTGGACTATAGATAGGATTTACGGAAATCTATCGACCAAGAGTTCTAACGATAGAACTAGCTAAACAGTTGGCTTATCAATTTACGGAAATTGAGTCTTGGGATCATTTGTATAATTCTTGAGGTAGATCGATTATACAAGTGCAATGAGTCTACACATTAAAATGAATTTTAAATAGACTTAAATCACCTCGATGAGTTGCTTATTTCGTTTTGTTTTTCCTTTCTTTTTCAAAGTAGATCACGATCACTTAAACTCGCTAATAACAAAATGGTCGGCCGTGGCTTGACGACCCAATGCCAAGTGCCACATTGGACCGTGAGTCCTGGCTTCGGATCTTCATGAATCGGATGAATCGCCTCTACTCGATCAAGAATGATGGATCAAACTTCGCGGACGGGAGGCGGCATTACGGAATGCTGCCGCTGACGGAAGCTCAAATATCGGACAGAGCCCATCCCGTCAAACCCAGGCCCCACGGCTGGAGCTAACGAGATCGCCAAGTATAACGATTTCGTCATGGAAGCGGGTGCGATTAAAAACGTACTCATTTTTGCAATGGAATCCAATTTGCAGAAACGCTTCATAGCCCAAGGTGCAAACAAGATTTTCACCACGCTCACTAAGGAATTCTCGAAAGCACCGAGAATCGTGACCTATGAGCATACATGTCGCTTCTTTGATGCGAAACTCCAGAAGGGCCAACCGGTTTGCCCACACATTCTCTGCATGATTGAGAATGTCGAGAAACTGGAGGCGCTTGATTGTAAAATCAGCGAGAACATCGTGATTGACCGCATGCTTCATTCACTCCACGATGGTTTTGCGCTCTTTAGAGCGAATTACTATATGAATGATTTGAAGAAAAGTCCTCATGAACTACACTCCCTACTCGCATGCACGAGAAGGATATGAAGTTTAGTGGGAGCTTGAAACAGGATGTTCTCGTTGTGTCAAACAAGGGCAAGGGTAAGGGCAAAGCTCAGGCAGACCTAGCGGTAGGCAAACCGAAGTTTAAGAAGTCGGGATCAAGTAAGAGTGGGCCTGGTGAGTCGAGCACCTCATCAGGCCCGACAAAGAGCAAGACTGGTAACATGGAATGCCACCATTGCCACAAGACTGGGCATTGGAGGCGTACATGTCCTGTATACCATGAGGACATAAAAGCAGGTCGCGTCAATCCTGTTGGTATGTCTTCTTCTTCTTCTTTTATTCATATGATTGAGATAAACCACGCAAGTTACAGAACTTGGGTACTAGATACTGGTTGTGGTTCTCATTTGTGAAATCATGTGCAGGGCCTGCGAAACATCGAACCCTTCGTAAAGGGTGAGGTGGACCTGCGTGTCGGGAATGGAGCACGAGTGGCTGCCGTCTCGAGGGGAACATACGTGATCCAGCTTCCTAGCGGATTTGAGTTATTTTTATATAACTGCTATTATGTACCCGGTCTTTCCAAAAACATTATTTTTGTTTCTGCACTTGACAAACTTGGTTTTTCATTTGTAATAGAGAATAATAGCTGCATTTTCTCATTACACGATATGATTTATGGCAAGGCAGTCTCCATGAACGGAATTTATGTTTTAGATCAGACAACCGAAATATTGCACGTAATGAATAAGAAGTTAAAGGTTGGTGACAAAGATCAAACGTATCTATGGCACTGCCGTATGGGACACATTAATGAGAAACGCATAAAACAGCTCATAAAGAATGGAGCTATCTCGGCCTTTGATTTTCAATCATTTGGCACGTGTGAATCATGTCTCATTGGCAAGATGACTCGAATTTCCTTCAAAGGTGTTGGAATGCGCGCTGCTGACCTATTAGGACTCATACATACGGATGTGTGTGGACCTATGTCAATCACCGCACGAGAAGGCTATAGGTATTTCATCACTTTCACGGGCGATTTAAGTAGATATGGCTATGTCTACTTAATGAAGCACAAAAGTGAATCCTTTGAGAAATTCAAAGAATACCAGAATCGGGTACGAACCTCTTCGGGTAGAAAGATTAAAACACTCGCGATCGACCGTGGTGGCGAGTATCTTTCTCACGATTTTGATCAACACCTTAAGGACTCGTGGGATTGCCTTACGCTTAACTCCACCGAACACCTCGTTGAATGGTGTGTCCGAACGGAGAAATCGAACACTACTTGATATGGTTCGATCCATGATGAGTCACACCGTGTTGCCCGACTCATTGTGGGGTTATGCTCTTCACACCGCTTTGCTCTAATACTTAACCGAAGTCCGTCTAAAGCTGTTGACAAGACTCCATATGAACTATGGAAGGGAACGGTCCCTAACTTGTCCTTTATACGGGTTTGGGACTGCGAGGCTTATGTCAAGTGGAGACACGAGGATAAGCTCGGCCCGCGATCGGTCAAGACATACTTTATAGGTTATCCTAAAGGAACACATGGTCATTACTTCTATTCGCCAACCGAACAACGTGTATTTGTTGCGGCTAGTGCGACATTCTTAGAGAAGGAATTTCTCGAGAATGCGAAGAGTAATAGAACCTTCGAGCTATCGGAGATTCCAGAACCAAATACCGAGCAACCATTGGAGGAACCAGTTCCTTCAATCCCGGCTGCGGTTAATATTCCTGAGGAACCTAGGAGGTCGGGAAGAGTCTCTATTCCTCCGGACAGATACATTGGTATGGTCGAGGAACATGACATAGATGACATTCTACTCTTAACGAGTAGTGAACCCGCAACCTATAAAGGTGCCATGACTAGTTCTGACTCAAAGCTATGGCTTGAGGCCATGCAATCCGAGATGGACTCCATGTATGAGAACAACGTATGGGATCTTGTTGACTTACCTGCTAAGGTTCGTCCCCTTCAATGCAAATGGCTTTACAAGATAAAGCATTCTGTGGAAGGTCAACAAGATATGTATAAAGCACGACTAGTTGCTAAAGGTTTCACACAAGTGCCATGTTTGCACTACGATGAAATTTTTGCACCCGTAGTCATGCTGCGTTCCATTCGGATTATCTTAGCGATTGCCGCTTTTCATGACTATGAAATTTGGCAGATGGATGTGAAAACCGCTTTCTTAAACGGTTATTTGGAGGAAGAGTTGTACATGGTACAACCCGAAGGTTTCATCGATCCTGAACATCCTAAGAAGGTGTGCAAGCTTAAGCGTTCCATTTATGGACTTAAGCAAGCTTCTAGGAGTTGGAAGCATCATTTCGACCAAGTGATAAAAGAAAATGGATTTACTCGATCAGTCGAGGAACCATGTCTATATATCAAGTCGAGTGGGAGTAAGATTGTCTTCCTAATATTGTATGTTGATGACATACTCCTGATTGGGAATGACATACCTCTCTTAACTTCGATAAAAGTATGGTTAAAGAACCATTTCCAGATGAAAGATCTGGGTGAGGCACAAAGAATTTTGGGCATCCATATCTATCGAGATAGATCACGTCGGATATTATCTCTCACTCAGTAGTCTTATATAGACAAGATACTAGAGAGATTCAGCATGACTAACTCCAAAAAGGGGTTTCTTCCTATGGCTCCAGGGGTGCATTTGAGCAAGTCTCAGGCACCAGAGACACCGGAAGAGAAAGAGCGCATGACACGGATTCCTTATGCCTCGGCTATAGGATCAATCATGTATGCCATGATATGCACACGTCCGGACGTGGCATATGCATTGAGTATGACAAGTCGATTCCAACAAAGATCCAGGTGAATCACATTGGATGGTCACAAGAACATTCTTAAGTACCTACGAAGGACTAAAGATTGGGCATTGACTTATGGAGGCGAACAAATGCTATGCGCAACCGGTTACGCAGATGCTAGCTTCTAAACGGATCGAGATGACTCGAAATCTCAGTCTGGATTCATTTTTACTCTTAATGGCGCTGCAGTCAGCTGGAAGAGTTCCAAACAAAGTGTTACAGCAGATTCTACGACTGAGTCCGAGTACTATGCCGCGTCTGAAGCTGCAAAGGAAGCGATATGGATGCGTCAATTCTTACAAGGACTATCCGTAGTGCCTAGTTCGAATGACCCGATCACCATCTATTGCGACAATAGAGGTGCCATCTTCCAAGCTAAGGAGCCTAAGTCTAGCAACAAGTCTAGACATGTACAACGGAAAGCTCATCTAATCCGAGATTACGTGGAGCAAAAGGAGGTAGTGATAGAAAAGATTGTTACAGATGATAATATAGCAGATCCTCTCACTAAACCACTACGACAAGATAAGCATGAAGGGCATGTTAATTCCATGGGAATTAAACGTGTTCCTGAGTTGTAGTACTCTTTTATGGATTAGATTCATTCTCTTTTGTACTCTATACGACATCATCGTTTTGATATTTATATATTTTGTTTTTCATGTGGAATTGTACGACAATTTTTGAACACCACAAAGTGAACTGAACAAATATTATATTTTGGTCCTTAATTGCCCACGTGAGCTGATAACTCTGGCAATTATTTTGTGACGTTGGTTGATGGTGGGTTCAACGAGCCATAAGTCAAACGGTTGACTGACCAATCACAGAGGCGAGTTATACGGATATCTCGTAGGACACAATTGTGACATCGACGTGGAGTTCTAAATGTTTTATAACATTCGGTGCCAGGTCGTGGATAGGACTTCCATGGTGATCCTAAGAGTCGATTCTTTTGACTATCGACTGTCTCTTGAGATTAAGGCAGTTTTTGGGTGACTTTGGTTTCTTTCTCACGGTCATCCGTAATGGGGGGCCAAGTAGATTTTTTCCGGTCATTTCATGCCGTGCTTAAATCGGCAGAGTCGAGTTGAAGAAAATATTCACCTTTATCGTGTACTCGATATTTCTCGGGGCCACTCGAGGAGTCAGAATCGAAATGCATGGCCATGCTCGAATACGAATTGTTTTATCGCTTAAGTTACTCTCTAGTCGGGGAAACCACTCTAGATACGGATCGATTGTAAAAATACGACCTTTGCATCCGGATCTCGCAAATTGTTTTACATTGAGTGGGAGAAAAATTTTAAATGGATATGAGAATCGGTTATCGCACATACACTTGTACGGACAAGTGGGAGTTTGTTGGAGCCGGTGTCCTCCAAATCGGTGCGGATAACGTTATTGCACGTACACTTGTACGGACAAGTGGGAGCTTGTTGGGGCTGGTGTCCTCTACAGTTAGTGCAATGACATATAAATCTCTAAAAGGATCAAAAGGGTATACTTTTCTATTATTATCAGTTGGTCCACGTTTATCAATAACGGTTGGCTTGCTAGATAAGTTTGACGTTATTGTCATACAGATGGCGGTGATCAACTGGTCCCTAAAAGTCACACCTATAGGATACGTTTGAGAGATGTGACGGTATGAAAATACAGTCATGTTGATGCCTAATTTGACTAAACAGTTAGTCGGAGTTATTGACTAATAATTAGTCAAACGCGATGTTGAGATATTTATTTAATACGGATTAAATAATAATGGCTAAGGCGAATTAAGCGGTTAATTCGTAAATTGAATATAAACGGTTATATTTAATTAATGTATATTGAATTAATTAATTATACAATATTGTCATTGTCGGACAAGTATTAATATATCGACTGAGTCATGTTACTAGTTGATATTTTAATAACCGATAACTGATGACGATTTGTAATAAAATCCCGTCATATACATTTAGCGAAAATCGAGTCGGACCACGAGTTAAGAATAAGGAGAAAGTGGAAAGCCCACTTCCCCCTTCATGCAAACTCACGGCCGAATGGGACAAAAAGGAGAGCTTCTCTTCTTTTTGACCTAATCATCTCATTTGCACACAAAAATTAGGGTTTCGGGGTAAGTTTCTCCGAAATTCTAGATCTCACATCGAAAACCTCACAACAACTCTCTCAATATTGCAAGTCAATTAGAGAGTAATTTCTAGCACAAGGGGCATAGTCTCAGACGGTCTTGGGTGCAACGATTAGGAGGAAATCTACATTGATTTCTGTTCATTAGGCCGAATTGCACAGGACCCGAGGTTGATTCTTATTCCTTATCGTTTCTCTTGTATTTTTCGTTTATGACATTTTATCACATGTTAAAATTTGCGTTATAGTCCTAAATTTTAAGGGTTTTATACGGATATTTCCTTACATCACATAGGTATGATCTTATGTTTAGAGTCGGCTCAGTTGCCCTTTTCCAAGGTATCCTTTTTCATAGCTTCCTCGAACAAGAATTCAAGAAAACACTTGCCGGTTAAACAATTCGGTATTTACCAGTTACCACAATGGAGTATAATATTATTGGGTTATTTTGATTAACCTAACAAGCATGTCTTTTAGTCGGATACAGGCCAGATCATTTCGGTTTGATGTTCTGGGTGCTATTACCGAGTCATATAGAGATGAGGGTCCATTCGAATTACCAAAATGTCGCCTTACTCAGATCGGATCGGGCCGATTCGGTTTTGAGATATGGGCTTGTATATTTGGTTACGAGTCAAGTCGGGTGCCGCTTGCCGGTAAAACAAAATACATTTGACAAAACCTACGAGAATATAGGCGAGACTGTGAAAGCGACAAGACAACACTCTTACCTTCTAATATGAAGGTGACGATTAGACGCTTCATTTTATGGGGAAAAAACATGAAAATTCCTAATTTCATACTTGATGAGCATGGTATGTGTCCCATTTCCATGAAGTTGGATTATGCTTAAACAGCAAAGAAAATAGAAATGAGAAAGACCAACCTCCAAGGGGAACCTGGTAAAAGCTGATTGAAAGCGACCTTTACAGACGATATGGAACTAGATCGTCAATACTGGGAGGGCAACCAGCAAGGGTGTAGAAGTCTTTACATCTTTTGTACTCAGCAATCCCAGTAATAAAAGGTGTGATATTACAAGACCGATAATTATGCGTTGATGTACATCCGGCCGTATGGCCTCCACTTTCATATTTTCGGTCGTAGACATTGATAATCTAGGGAGAACAAAGCATAGAGTACCCGACCCGTTAATAAAATATTGAACAAAGGCTGCGAATCATTTAAAAGAAACAATATTTGAGAAGATTGTACCTGATGACGAAAAACCAAGTAAGCAAACGCAAAGAAGACAATGATGAAAGGAAGAAGTATCGGTGTGATAACACAATAGACAAGTCCAAGTAGAAAGTAAAGTTGAATCCGAGGCTCGTATGTAGGGAAGTCCAGGAAACCAGGATCCATTGCTTCATCCCGGTCTTGCTCAGTTTTAACCAATACTGTATTCTTAATATGGAACAATATTAGAGGAACTAATCTGAGGACTTCAGCGGCAACACTAGCCCAACCATCAACCATAATATAAATAATGAAGAAAGTAGCTTTCATTGGTATTGACACCCCAATGGTTCTAGGAATTCTACAGGGATACACAAAATGATTATAATTTGCAGGACATCAGAACATCAGAAAAATGTGTTTCTCAATTTAAATTGCCAGAAATGTAAAGGTGTAGTTGTATAGACAGAACCGAGCTACAAATGGGCTGATACGCACACCACGTTTACAAAAGTTACCATTTTTCCATTTTGGACGACTCACTATTTCCATTTAAAATAAAAAAAAAACTAACCTTGATCATAGTCTTATAATTATAATATTAACAAGGACAGATAAGTTAGACAACTATCATGACAGTAACGTTCAAAAAAGCAGAAATAAAACTCGTAAGAAAGACAACACTTAAAACTGGTTAGCATGATAAATTGGTTAGCATGCCAGTGTGCGTAGAATACAAGAGCTAAACGCTATAACATGGGTATTGCTTACAATCGTAGCTGAGTTGCTATTTATGCCATACTACAGATGAGACATTCTGTCATCTGCTTTTCCAAACTGAGTACAGTTCTAAGCTTTTGAATTACATTGAGGAATGGATGGAGGTCAAAATGAATAGAAATGATTAGCTGATACTGAACTGCTAGAAAACGAACTTGGAGAAGAAATATATTGTTGATGTGATCAGTGCTTATGTGTATGCTGGTTGGATGCAACGCAATAAATGCAAATTTAAGAACTGTATACCTAGGCCTACCGTATACCCAGGCCTACTGTGGTTGTTGATCAGATCAAAAAGGAAAACAAGGCTAAGATTGTGGACGCGGGCCCACGGGGGCGCTTGGGAGGAAGAGAACAAGCGTTTGCATTTATGGAGTCGCCACCAATTTTTATGGGAAATTGGAACCGTTCGAATACCTCGTGTCATGTCAAGACACAAAGTAGAGACATGAACACCAAGAACTCGTTACCCTTAGCATTCTATGTCTAGAATGACTCTCGTGGATGCCAATGAACACGGATGTTCACAGAGATCTGGAGTAAGGGGTGAGGGTACGTATTAGAAAGCTCTTTTGATCGAAAACCTAATCCCGCCCGCCTCGATAGCGGCCTCTACTAATGATTAGGGAAGTTATTCGTACTCGATATACCGTCGATTATATGCATGCAATGCAACATCCAAGTTTTGATCCTAGCATGTGAAGATTAAACTAAGTCGGTGAACAAGTAATTTAATCATACAATTGATGTCAAAGTTGGAATTAAGGTTCAATTACATGTGAAGGCATACAAATGATAAGAAGAATATAATAATAAATACAATAATAAAAATTACAATAATTACATCGGGTTTAGTGATTTATGTCGAAAATACTTCTAAACCGGATAATTTGAGAAAAAGAAGAATAAATGAATTAACGAACAGATTATTAGGTGATAATACGTAAACTAAATAAACTAGGTCAAGGTAGAACGGAAGTTCGAGAGACGAGTCAACTCCGGAACAGCGCAAGAGATCGCGCCCTTTGAAGAGGCGCAGACAGACGCCGCGTCTGTTCCAAGGGTGAGTTCTCGGGCCGTGGAAGCCGAACGCAAATCGTTAATATTAATTGGTGAATTTAAGGATTGATTACGATATTTGACTCGGATGAAAGTGATTTAATATATTAATTACATACGAATGAGTCATAAAAGCAATAAAACATGGATGAAACGAATGCAAACGAATTAATTATATGAATGGAAGATTGATTAATGACATGGGTGAACTAAATAGGTTAAACATGACGAATTAATGACGAACTAATGACAAATAAGCGAACGGAAATATACCAAAGATCGAATTCCAGAAACTCGATATGAACGAATCGAATTTCTACAACCCGGATTGATTTTAATGACGAAAACCCGCAAATATTGGATTATAAGGGATTTAAGTCGGATTTTATGACGAATTATATGCTAATGACGATAAACAGTGTACATGTGAAATTATTATGCTATTATATCAAAGATTTGAAGAACAAACGAAAACAAATAAAAGCAAACGAATTTACAGAGGACGAAGGAAGAAGAAAGGAAGCAGGAACTGCGGCAGCCTCACGAAGAGGCGCAGCAGGAACTGCGCTCCTTCGAAGAGGCGCAGCAGTTGCTGCGTCCTTTCTCGACGGTTTTCTTCTGATATTCCGTAAAAAGGGTTTTAAACGTGGTTTTATAAATCGGTTTTAATAAGTATTTTCGACATAAATCTTACATTTGATGATACAAAAAGTAAATAACAATAAACAAAAGAGAGATTTACACCCTCAGACTTACATGTTTGACGAAACGAGATGAATTAAGTTATCGATTAGTGATGCTCGACTCAAACTATAATGTAACGAAAGTGCCCTCGTAAGAGGAAAACGATTAAGATTAATTAAGTTGATTGATTGTGGAGTTGGTCAAATTGGTCGATCATGCAAACGAGGCTGGTACTCAGAAGGATCCGAGCTTACGTGGTCGAATGTTCAAGCACGTAGACGCCAAAAAGTAAGAACGTGGTCTAGAATGCAAAGGGAGAAGAGAAGGGCGGACACTCGCGTGAGAAATATGAGGAGCGAAGGCTCCTATTTATACTAATCACGTGAAGGAATAGGGTTTTCGGAGAAACTTTGGAAGTGAATCTCGAAAAGATATGAAAAAGATACGAAAAATACGCAGAAAAGGACCTGGGAAGAGGTGCAGTAGTCACTGCGTCTCTTGGAAGAGGCGCAAAGACACTGCCGCGTCTGTTCCCAGTGTGGTTTTCTCTGCGGAAGAAAGATTTCCGTGTTTAATTTATGGAATAACGGATAATCTTATTTTCCTTAATATTTTGTATGAATATTACGGGAAATTGTTTACCAAAGATTAAAAGATTGTGAAATATTTATAAAATATGGAATAGAAATATCCGGAACATTCCAAACATTCTCGACTCGGGATTTAACGGTTATCGAAAAATGAAGACGGTTTTAGGCCCGACTCCAAATGTACTCTAATTATCACAAAACGACCGTATCGGCGCGTAGATGACAACTAAGAGGTAGACATCAGTGTTTGAGCAATCACTTGACGATAAACTTACGAACTGTCACAAATCATTCCGCGTACCAAACATGCGGCCCAATCATCACCGAGTCCATTAGACTACGTAAGGAAGCTCGCCAGCCATAAGAAGAGACCATACCTGAGACTTCTTTCTCGAGATGCTTCCGGAGGTGCATAGGAGCTAAGGGTAAGCGTGGGAGCTAAGGTTAAGACCTAAAAGATATATAAGGATTTGTGCTAGGGTGTGGGACCCTAAAGGAAAGCATCAATGGGAAGGAGGCCTGAATATAATTTCAAACTAAGGGGTAACTAAGGCTTGAGTGTAGGAACTCTACTGGAAGATGACCTTAAAGGATGTGATCCTAAAGGGTATAAGTATATGAAATCTAGGGAGTTTGGGAACCTAAAGAGCAAGGTGTGTGAACCTGGGAATATGAACCTAAAAGGACGGCTGGTATGGGAACTTCTGGAGAACGACACCTTTATCGCACTCCGCGGGGAAACAAGAAATATCGTGAGTAGCAGGACACATGCGGGAACTGCTGGGAGAAATCTGCTTGGGTCGTCTTCAAACAAACTTAGGAAGAACTTGAGAGGGACGGTTGTATGTCGTGAACTCTCGTTGGGGGCTTATCTCCATGTCTCGAGAAGGATTGTCGATCCGCTTACTCTCGCTGGGGGAATATAACGAAGGCGTGTCAAAACACCTGTCAAAAGAGTACCTCGTTGTGACAAGCGAAGTCTTGGAAGTGATAAATAATGTATAATAGTCTGCAATTGGCTTAGAAATGCGGGTCTGAGCGAAGAATAATCGTCAAACGAACCAGAAAGGTAAAAAATGGCATCGAGGAAGGGGCGCACCAAAGATGGGCCCACAAATAACGAACTCATAATGAATTTTCTAGGACGATGTTCAGGGTGCCTTCTGAGGCTGATAGGGAGGCTGACTTGGCTGGCGTTGGTGGCGACGCCCTCCTGCTTCCTGGTGAGGACTACTCGGCGTTCCTCTACGGGAGGTTGGCGATCGCGGCCGGTTGTGGTGAGCATTTACTCTCTTTTATTTCTTGTTGATTTTGAGAATACGATGAAAGATCATCGATTAATGAGAATCATTTGTCTTTGCAGGAGGTTGAGGCGGCGGGCATCGAGCCCCCAGAGTACCCCGAGACCCTCGAGTACACTGACGCGACCGGGAGGACAACGATCTCCGAGCTACGTGACTTTGTCGTGGCGGTGAGAGATGCTGGCTTGGATGATTGGCAGCATCTGATTCGGAGGGTGAGCCTCTAATTTGCATGATTTTTTGTGTAAGAACGCATTTGATTGAACTTATCCAATTATTGAGAACTTCTTTTTGCAGGTTGCGCCATCTCGATTTGTGGCGTTATGGAGGGTAGCCAACCGGCTGAGAGCTACTGCCGTCGAGGCACTTGTCGGCAGTCGAGGTCATCAGGTATGAACCTTTCGTCTATTTCATTTTTGAATTTTCTAACTTTCCTTATGATTGCTTGAAATGATTGACATGAGCCAATTTTGTTGTTTGCAGAGGGAGCGTGAGCTGGAGCGAGAGCTGGCCCAGTCTCGGGAGGAGACAGCTCGCTTGTTGAGGGAGCTTGAGGTTCGCGACGCCGAGGTTGCTGCTCTCGAGGCGAGAGTTGCGGAGTTAGACGGCGACCGACAGTAGTTTTGTTGTTGTTCGTTGGCTGTATCTTGCATATTTGTACATTTTAGGACCTACATTTTGGACATTTGGATTTTGCTTGGGACTCGAGCCCCCAGTTTGTTGTACATTTCCCTTTTTTGACTGTATATGATGGCCTGAGTGCCTTTGCTGCTGGGTTGCGTTGCTTGTACCTGCAGGTTTGATGTTGAACAGGTTTGGTAGATGACGGTTTACGCCGTCATGCTGCCGAAATTTACATAGAAATCACATAGAACATACATTTGTATATACGGCTTAAATTAGCGCAGAACGAATGACTCAAAGGTGCAAAAGATGCAAAAGAAAGTGCCAAGAATGAAAAAAATTCGCCGGAAATGACCGGACGGTAGGGAGGGTTACCCCCAAAAAAATGAAAAAATATAAACCTATAAGTTAGAAATGAAATGATTAAAAAAAGAAATAAATAAAAATAAAAGAAATATATATAAGTTTTGAAATAAATTAAAATGAAAATTATTTCCTAAAATGAAAATATACAAGTGTGCTAAAATTACAAAAATGCTGATATTGCCTCGAAATGCGTGCCCGCGGAATTAGGAAACACGAAATATGGCAATTTTCACGTATTTACCAAAATAATAACCCGTAGGAATAGAAAATTATTCGCCAAGGAATTTAGGAAAGATCCAACGCGGAAAATCACAGAAACATCGCTGAGGAAGAGGCGCAGCAGGAGCTGCGTCCCTTTGAAGAGGCGCAACAGGTGCTGCGCCTGTTCCCAGGTGTATCCGTCCTACCGGATTTTTGGAAACAGATTTTAGTATAAATAGAGACGTCGATAGAGGTTTTATTCACACAATTCTTCCGTCTCTTCTTCGTCTTATTACATAAAATCCTCAAAATAATCATTCATCATGAATACTTTAGAGATTCTCTGAAAGAGTGGACCAACGAGTTTTCCAACATGGAGAAACACGACATGGGTGCTTATAATCTTGGATCATTGTTGAGTTTGAAGCTTATCAAGGTTGTCAAACCATTCCTAGATGCTTGCCTTGATTATTGGGACCCGAATTATCATGTTTTTGCTTTCCCCGGAGGCGACATTTGCCCATTTCCTGAAGAAATTGCTGCGATCGGTGGATGAGACCCAGAACACTTGCCTGCTATTCCTTCTACTTCACAAGGGTATAAAAACAAATTTAGAGACTTTCTTGGGTTGACAAGAATTGAGGTGGACCGTTTAGTGACCTCGAAAGGAGTGCGAATGTTGGACTTTATTGACCGATTCATTAACAGGGCCGACCCCACCATTTCTTATGTTGCTAGGCGAAGAGCATTCAGATTTTGCTTGTTGCATGTATATGTCCTTCAAGGGCATGTTGATGAAGACTTGAGAGGTGATCCCCGTCTCCTGGGCCTAGTTGAGCAAATGGAGCTGCGCAGGAGCCCAGCCTGTTTATGTTTAGGAGAGATCTTATTGGGCTTGGATAATAGGAAAGCCAATCGCGACCTACCGTACTTGGGAAGTCCCGTTATTTTGCAGGTAAAAGAACGCTTGTCTTCTTCTTCTGTTTTTCTTTTTCTTCCGTTCTTTTTTTCTTTTCTTTTTTCTTTTTTAATACCCGCTTTTGGTAGGTCTGGCTTATGGAGCGTCTTCGATTGATCGAGCCCCCAGTTCATGTTCCTTCTTATCATGCTCGCTCAATTGTAATGAGGATTAGGCTCTACATGGTGGACTTCACTCGGGTCTACAATTATTGGGACAACAAATTGAAGAGTGATGATGGCCCCTTGATTAGATGGATTGTACCATGGTGGCATCTCAAATATGTCACTGGAGTATCTTCCTTGGATCCTACCCGATCTGTGCGCATTCCTGGCTTGGAATTCATGGTATGCATCTTCCCGGAGGGGCTGATGAGACAGGTTGGAATGAAGTAGATGATTCCGAAGCTTGACACTGTCTCGCAGACTGCCGTGGCGCTTACTACTGAGAGTCGAAGGGAGTGGGCCATTAAATGGGCCCAAAGAAATGTATGGTTCTTGAACTCTTCTGTTAGTGCCTTATGGGTGTCGGATTCCTATCTGCGATGGAGGAAGGCTACTACTCCGGAGGAGCGTGAGAGATTGAGGAAATGCGAGCCCGTTGACTACAAGATGCGCAAGGCGGAAAAGGAGAAAGAGAAGCATCTGACTGAGGGAGAGGAAGAAGCCGGGTTTCGAGTTGTTCATCCTTCGAAGAAACCGAAGACTTCTCCTGCCGTTGAGATGGTGACTGACAAGAATGGGAAGGCTAGGCCTCGAGAAAGACCGTTGGTGATTAGGTCCGAAGTGGCGCAAGAGCGTCCGGCTCGAGGTCGTGACAAGAAATATGACAAAAATGACAAGGGCAAAGGGAAGATGAAGGAGTAGCCCAAGTCTTTATTATTATTTATTATTATTATTATTGTAATAAGAAGGTAGGGTTTTTAGAATCCTAGCCTATTTTTATTTTTATTATGTAACGTATTATTTTTATTAGAAATGAATAAAATAAAGGAGGTTAATTGGTTACGAAACCGTTGTGATTTTCTACTTATTATTCTTGTCGAATTCCAAATGCAATCGCAAATGTCCTTCTATTTACATTTTGAAATTAATGGGTTGTATCCTGTGAAGGATTGCCTACGTATTCATTTAAAAATGAAATCAAACCCTTGCGCGTAGTTCGAGTAAATGTAAAAGAATAATTGTTCTAAGCAAGAGCTTGTAATGAACTTTAGAAGGTAGCATGAGCTTTTACTTACTCTTAAGGTGCAATTTAGTTTATTTGATGATATGAGGATGACAAATTTGTCAAAATGCAAGAGCAGAGTGACATTAGCTTATTTCAGCTTGGCCAGGGGCCGTTTATTAAGTGCCACAAGAGCGACACGTGAGGTTACGCGAGGCGCGTTTTTGTTCCTATTCTAGGCATAATACCGCTTTAGTTGGTCGAGGTTTGTCGGGTTGGCAAATTCATTCCCATCTAGGTCTGTGATTCTAACCGCACCCCATGGAAGTATGGACTTGACTAGAAATGGCCCGTCCCAATTAGGTTTAAATTTTCCTCGTGGATCGACAGGTAAAAGAGCTCTAACTGACTTGAGTACTAAGTCTCCTTCCTTGATGTTCCTTGGCTTGACCCTTTTGTTGAAGGCTCGTTTGATACGTGCTTGATATGTTTGGACATTATGCAAAGCGCGTAGCCTACGTTCATCCAGGAGGATGAGTTCTTCATATCTATCCCTCTTCCAATCGGCTTCCGGGATTTGACTTTCGAGTAAGATACGCAATGATGGTATTTCTAACTCGACTGGCTGTACAGCTTCCATGTCGTAGGTCAAATAGAAAGGGGTGGCCCCAGTGGGCGTCCTAACAGATGTGCGATATCCCCACAAAGCAAAGGGTATCTTGCTTGGCCAATCTCGATAGTTGTCAATCATTTTCTTGAGAATTGTGACAACGTTCTTGTTTGCCGCCTCTACCGCGCCATTAGCCTGTGGTCTATATGGCGAAGAGTGGTGATGCCTAATTTTTTATTTGGCTAGCAATTGCTCAGTCTCAGCTTGGAAATGTGATCCATTATCACTAATGATCTCATGTGGGCAACCGTATCGACAGATGATGTTGTTTTGTATGAACTTTGCTACGTTTTTAGCCGTGAGACTACTGTAGGAAGCCGCTTCTACCCACTTGGTGAAATAGTCAATTGCCACTAGGATGAAACAATGACCTCCTGTTCCGGCTGGGGTTATCTTCCCGATTATATCAATTCCCCAGGCAGAAAATGGCAAGGGAGATGTCATCGTATAGAGCAATGAAGGAGGGACATGCTGTACATTCCCGAAGATTTGGCAGTTGTGACAATGTCTTACATATTTGATGCAATCGGATTCCATTGTGGTCCAATAATACCTCAAACGTGTGATTTTCTTTGCCATCATGGGCCCACTCATGTGGGGACCGCATTCTACATCATGAACTTCTTCCATCAATTTCCGCGCCTGTGAATGATCAAGGCAACGTAGGATTACACCAAGAGGTGTTCTTTTGTATAACTCTCCTTGCATGAGAACGTATTGGGAAGCTAGTAGGCGTATAGCGCGTTGTCCCCTTTTGTCCATATCCGGTGGATAGGTACCGTTGAGCTTGAAATTTAGTATTGCTTGGAACCAAGGTTCTTCTGTGATTTCCTCTTCATCGGTGATTTGGTGGACATAAGCCGCTCGACCGCGTTCGATACATAAAGGCATTTCCACCATGTCATCTGGCATATTAATCAACGATGCAAGTTTTGCAAGAGCATCTGCAAATTGATTTTCTTCCCGAGGTAGGTGTAGATAGGTCACGTGATCAAAGAATTGGGCAACTTGGTCTATTCTAGCTTGATAAGGTGCTAGGCTTTCGCTTCGGATTTTCCAAGATCCCGTAACTTGATTGATGATCAGGGATGAATCCACATGTACTCGGAGGTTTTTAATGCCTAAGCTCACTGCCGCTTGTAGTCCAATGAGACAAGCTTCATATTCTGCAGCGTTGTTTGTCACCTCGAAGTCGAGTTTGACAGAGATTGGCGTATGCTCGCCTTCAGGAGAAATGAGCAACACTCCTATTCCAAATCCCCTTAAGTTTGATGCTCCATCAAAGTAAAGGTCCCAGGAGTCTACATCGGTTTGGAGTATGTCCTCGTCTGGAAATGACCAAGTATCTATTTTTTGTGCATCATCGATGGGATTTTCTACAAAGAATTCGGCAACGGCGCGCGCTTATATAACCTTTAGAGGCACGTATTTGAGATCGAACTCTGAGAGCATCAAAGTCCATCTTGCTAGGCGTCCGTTGAGGACGGGTTTCTCGAAGAGGTATTTGACTGGATCCATTTTGGAGTATATTTTGACGGAGTAGCTAAGCATGTAATGACGCAGCTTCTTCGTTGCCCACACAAGAGCGAGGCATGTCTTTTCGAGTTGTGAGTATCTGCACTCGTACTCCAAGAACTTCTTACTAAGGTAGTAAATAGCCCTTTCTTCCTTTCCTACGGTTTGAGCTAGCATGGCGCCCATGGCTGTTTCGGTTACCGTGAGATATAAACCAAGAGGTTGATCTCGTTGAGGTGGCATGAGCATGGGTGGTTTAGCTAATATCTCCTTGATTCGGTCAAATACCTTCTGACAGTCATCATCCCACATGGTGTGGTCTGTTTTCTTGAGCTTTTTGAAGATAGGTTCACAGATCATGGTGAGTTTCGATATGAATCGACTTATGTATTGCACCTTGCCTAGGAATCCCCTTACTTCTTTTTCTGTTTGAGGTTGTGGCATTTCGATCAGAGCTTTGATCTTGGAAGGGTCTATTTCTATACCTCGTTGGCTAACGACGTATCCCAGGAGTTTGCCAGATGTTACTCCGAATGCGCACTTCTGAGGATTGAGTCTCATGTTGTAATTTCGTAGCCTTGCGAAAAATTTGCGAAGGTTCGCAATATGCCCCTCTCTATCCTTGGATTTGACAATCATGTCGTCTACGTATACCTCAACTTATTTGTGCATCATGTCATGTAAGAGCGTGGTTGCGGTGCGTTGATATGTAGCTCCGGCGTTGATTAACCCAAACGGCATGACCGTGTAGCAATAGGTTCCCCATTGAGTGACGAAGGCGGTCTTATGCATGTCTTCTATGGCCATTTTGATTTGGTTATAAGCCGCGTACCCATCCATGAAGGATAGTAACGCGTGATCTGCGGTATTGTCCACCAATATGTCGATATGTGGTAGAGGAAAGTCATCTTTAGGACTTGCTTTGTTTAAGTCTCTAAAATCAACACAAACACGGATTCTCCCATCCTTTTTGGGTACGGGTACTATGTTGGCTACCCAGTCAGATTACTCGGAAACTTTGATGAACCCGGCTTTGAATTGCTTATCGACTTCTTCCTTAATCTTGAGAGCCCATTCTGTTCTCATTCGACGAAGCTTCTGTTTCACGGGCTTGAAACCTGGCTTGATTGGGATTCTATGTTCGGCGATATCCCTGTCGATCCCTGGCATATCTTTGTAGGACCAAGCGAAAACGTCTTTGAACTCGTGTAGGAGGTCTATGAAATTGGCTCTTTCGGTGGGGCTCAAGGTAGTCCCTATCCTAAGTTCTTGGGGTTCTAGTTCGGTTCCTACATTGATGGGTTCGGTGTTCTCTATTAGTGGTCCCCCTTCCCCCTCTTGTAGTATTTCCTTGGCTATGGAGGGAGGTATCTCAATTGAGTCTGGGTCTGGGTCATCCTCAGTATCATCGTAAACAGAATTGCACTCAAGATAACACAAAGAGTAAGCGTAACCCGATTTATTCATATTAAAGTTTGAAAAAGTTGAAACAAAGAAGCCATCCGATCCGTGGTCGGTGGCGGTAAAGGGATAGTTGTTGGGACATTTCCCGAACTATCACACTATTTGAGGCTAAGCTAGGAGAAACAAAGGGAATGGGGTGACGACAGGAGGAGACTCCTTAGTGACTTCTCTAGACTCTGACTCCGACTCTGACTCTGACTCGAATTCATCGTCTTATGGTTCTCCTTTGAACATCTCTCCTTCTCCAGTGGTGAGCTTGAAGAGTCTTCCTTGATTGTTGGTCCACTTGATTGATTTTCTCCATCCTTTATGCTGGTTCGCGTTTGTTTCTGTGATTAACGCGGTAGGGTTGAAGTGATCGTCTTGAAGTATCATGGTAATGATCTCATCCTCGCGCTTTAACAAATCGATCTTCTCCAAATAGTAGACTAACAGCTTGTTCGTCTAAGCAAGGTGCCTGACGGGCTTTGACGGTAGGAACCGTTTTTGGAGGAATGAAGTAGCAATCTTGAAAGATCTCGATTCCGGCTAGCTTCCTTCCGAGGTGGTGCCAAGGTTCGGGAAATCCGTGAAAGAGTTCTTGACCTCCTTCCCTAACGAAGTATCCATTTAGGGTAGGGAAATATGGTCGCATTTGGACTTCTATGTTCTTACGGCTTTGAACTTGAGTGAGCATCTCGATAACTTCCCCTTTAGTGGGTTTGTATCCTAGTCCAAGTGGTATTCTTTTTTAGTTACCTTCCTTGTAGGGTGCGAAGGTGTTTCTTCGGGTAGGGTTCAAAGGCATTCCTGGGAAGTATCCCTGGGATTTGAGTATGTGGTTGACCACCAGGTTGGAGTAGGGATCGTAGTATAAGGGTGCCAACTCACTTTCTATGACACTTATGCTTTGAAAGCCCCCAAGTGCATATACTGGATCCGCAAGGATTTGATTATTTGACTTCTTTTCGATTATCGCCTTGATGGGTGACGAAGTGATCGTCACCACTTTGCCATTTAGTGGGATTTTGATTTTTTGGTGAAGGGTGGATGTTACCGCTTTGGAAGCGTGAATCCAAGGTCTTCCTAGAAGTATGTTGAAGGAAGCTTCAATGTCCACTATTTGGAAGTTAACCTTTCGCTCAATTGGCCATGTGGCTATGTTTAGGTTAATGAGTCCTACTACCTTTCGTCGTGTACCATCATATGCGCGAACACCTTGATTGGTAGGGGTCCAATCCGAATCTTTCATGCCTAGTTTGTATGCCGTTTTGAGGGGTATGACGTTGACCGCTGAGCCATCATCCACCAAGGTCATTGGCACATTCTTCTTTAAGCAAATGACAGTGATGTAGAGAGCCAAGTTGTGACTAGCGCCAAAGGGTGGCAAATCTTGATCTGAGAAAGTAATAGGATAACTTAACTTTGGTGATTCTTGGAAGACCAAGTTGACTACATCGTCGGGTGTGGAATTATGTGCTACATTTAGTTTGGCCAAAGCTTGCAGCAAAGCCTGGCGATGTGGGAATGAGCTTGCTACTAGTTGCCAGACTGAAAGATCAGCCTTTGTCTTTTGTAATTGCTTGAGAAAATGATCAGTAGAGTCATCTTCGTTATCATTTGGTGTGATAACGTTGGTTGGACCATTTTGAGTAGTGCTTTGATATGGACGCCCCGAACGAGTTAGGTGGTCCACATCTTGGTCTTCACCATTTTGGACTATTTCCTTGACTAGGGAGTGTTCAATGAGATACTCGTCTTCATCGTCATCGACCCATACCCCATTGATTGTAGCTAGTTCCTTCATTCTCATGATCTCGTCCTCTAATTGCGTGATTTGGTCGACTAGTTTATCAACCACGGCGACTATTTCTTGTATAGTAGCATTTTGAGAAAAGATTAGTGGCGCATGTTCTTTAGGTGTCGCATTGGGGTTATGTAAAGTCGTCACCACATTTTTCAATTCCCAAACTTGCCTATCCACACTTCTTGCCCATGCGATGAAGTCGGCAATGGTAGGGGAAATGGTAGAGTAGAACCTTTCATTCTCGATCGCGTGGATCTCATCTTCAACTGAAGAAATGAGGTGTGAACAATCTAAGGTAGACTCTTCACTTGTGATCACTAGAATTCCAAGACGGTTCTGAGTGTTGTTGGGTTTACCCCCCGGCGGTATTGGTAGTCGACCATCCTCAATCATGTCTTGAAGCACATTCTTCAATTTGTAGTATTTTTCTGTGTCATGCCCCTTACCCCTATGATATTCACAGTATGAGGTCTCGTCCCAGAACTTGGATTTCTTTTCTGGTTCGGGTGTAGGTCCTATGGGTTGGAGTTTGCCTTGCTTCATTAACCTTTTTAGAGCATTGGAGTAAGTGTCCCCAAGATTTGTAAATTTCCTTGGTGGGGTACTCTTCTTGGATGGCTCGAGGAGGTTAACTTCATCGGTCTTGCTAGTGGAGCCGTAAGAACGACTTGCTGAGCCTTGATATCCTCGACCTACCGTTTTGGACAAGAGCCCTTTACGGATGTCATCTTCAATTCTCGTTCCTAGTACGGTTAAGTCCTAGAAAGTTTTGATGTTTTGGTATCTCAAATGATTGGCATAGATGGGCTTTAAGTTGTCCACGAATTTCTCCACAAGGGTAGCCTCATCCGGGTGTTCAACTAGTTGAGTACTAGTCTTCCTCCACCTACTTAGGAAGTCGGTGAAATCTTCTTTGTCATTTTGGGTAAGAACCTCTACAGTGCGCATGTTAACTTGGATCTCGGCATTATCCGCATATTGCTTAGCAAACTCGATCGCGGCGTCTTCCCAAGTAGCGATCTTCTTGTGTTCTAGAGAGTAGAACCATTGCTTTGGGATGGTGTCAAGAGATGAAGGAAAGATCCTTAAGAACATCTCGGGTTTGATGCCTTTGATAGACATGTAATCCTTGAAAGCGCGGATATGGTTCAAAGGGTTTTCATGCCCCTTGAATTTAGGGATATCCGTCATGTTGAAGTTGGTTGGCAACTTGGAACTCACGGCCTCATACTTGCGATTATTCTCCCTATAAATGTCATCCCCTTTAAGATACATCAATTGCTCCTCTAAGTATTGGAGTCGTTTCTCAGCTACAGTCATGCCCATGGGAGGGTTTTCGTCCCTGAAGTCATTCACGAAGTCATCAACAATCTCACTTTCCCGAGGAGGCAACCTCGATTCTACGGCATAGATCCGGCCCTCGATGGTGTCAAGGCGATCATACACTTGGTCTTGGGTAACTTGGATTTGAGCTAGCGCAGTTAGGATTCGATCATTACCATCTTGGAGTTGATTGAAGTTCACGTCACTTGTTTCAGGCATCTTGGAAACTGGATAAGAGATCGACGACGAATCAAAACACGATCGACCATTCTAACACACTTACTTGAAAAGAAATGTTTTGACTCGTGAAGTGGGTGTGTTCCACTTGTGTTGAGTGAGTTTTGAAGAAATGACAAAGATTTGAAAATGTGTGTCCTAGTCAACTATAGTGTAGTTGTAGGAGTGGACTCGAAGTGAGGTTTTGAAATGGGCTTGGGCCCGAAATTTGACTCGACAAATGGACAGAGTTTCGACTCGGTTTTGCGCTAATCATTGGACTTTTTTTCGAAATTTACATTTTAAAAGGGATTTTGATTTTACAAAAATCGTCATGGTTTCGTTTAGAAATGGTGATCACGTAAGGTACAAACATTTATACAAGCATTATAACGGGATGCTGAGTGCATTTAAAAAAGGTTTTGGTTTAAAGGGTGGGTTTCCATACCGAACAATCAAACCCGATGTCTGTGGAGAGGCTCGTACCAAACAAGAGTAAGGCCGATTCCTAGTCCATTTCCTCAAGTAGTGAAGGTCCTTGATACAAACAAGAGTAAGCATCATGGTACGGATGACGTCAATCGCTATCCATCCTTAGGCCCAAATAAGAATTAGGACCGTCTAGACGGGACGATTGGTCGAATGGGTTGGGTTGGGCCTAGGAAGGCCGAATAAACGATCTAGGAAGACCGAGTTATGAAAACCGACAATTGTCTTGTACAAACTATTCCCTAACCTTGCTCAAGTTTCACCCTTGGCTACACGTAAGTGTATTATCCCCAGCGGAGTCGCCAAACTGTGGACGCGGGCCCACGGGGGCGCTTGGGAGGAAGAGATCAAGCGTTTGCATTTGTGGAGTCGCCACCAATTTTTATGGGAAATTGGAACCGTTCGAATACCTCGTGTCATGTCAAGACACAAAGTAGAGACATTAACACCAAGAACTCGTTACCCTTAGCATTCTATGTCTAGAATGACTCACGTGGATGCCAATGAACACGGATGTTCACAGAGATCTGGAGTAAGGGGTGAGGGTACGTATTAGGAAGCTCTTTTGATCGAAAACCTAATCCCGCCCGCCTCGATAGTGGCCTCTACTAATGATTAGGGAAGTTATTCGTACTCGATATACCGTCGATTATATGCATGCAATGCAACATCCAAGTTTTGATCCTAGCATGTGAAGATTAAACTAAGTCGGTGAACAAGTAATTTAATCATACAATTGATGTCAAAGTTGGAATTAAGGTTCAATTACATGTGAAGGCATACAAATGATAAGAAGAATATAATAATAAATACAATAATGAAAATTACAATAATAAAAATTACAATAATTACATCGGGTTTAGTGATTTATGTCGAAAATACTTCTAAAACGGATAATTTGAGAAAAAGAAGAATAAATGAATTAACGAACAGATTATTAGGTGATAATACGTAAACTAAATAAACTAGGTCAAGGCAGAACGGAAGTTCAGAGACAGAAGTCAACTGAACAAAGCGCAAGCAGATCGCGCCCTTTGGAAGAGGCACAGACAGACGCTGCGTCTGCTCCAAGGGTGAGTTCTGGGCCGAAGCGAATCGCAAATCGTTAATATTAATTGGTGAATTTAAGGATTGATTACGATATTTGACTCGGATGAAAGTGATTTAATACATTAATTACATACGAATGAGTCATAAAAGCAATAAAACATGGATGAAACGAATGCAAACGAATTAATTATATGAATGGAAGATTGATTAATGACATGGGTGAACTAAATAGGTTAAACATGACGAATTAATGATGAACTAATGACAAATAAGCGAACGGAAATATACCAAAGAACGAATTCCAAAAACTCGATATGAACGAATCGAATTTCTACAACCCGGATTGATTTTAATGACGAAAACCCGCAAATATTGGATTATAAGGGATTTAAGTCGGATTTTATGAAGAATTATATGCTAATGACGATAAACAGTGTACATGTGAAATTATTATGCTATTATATCAAAGATTTGAAGAACAAACGAAAACAAATAAAAGCAAACGAATTTACAGAGGATTTAAGGAAGAAGAAAGGAAGCGAGAATCGCTGGCGGCCCTCACGAAGAGGCGCAAAGAAATCGCGCTCCTTCAAGAGGCGCAGCGAGCTTGCGCGCCCTTTCTCGACTTCGCTTGTCTTCGATAATCCGTAAAATGGGTTTTAAACGTGGTTTTATAAATCGGTTTTAATAAGTATTTTCGACATAAATCTTACATTTGATGATACAAAAAGTAAATAACAATAAACAAAAGAGAGATTTACACCCTCAGACTTACATGTTTGACGAAACGAGATGAACTAAGTTATCGATTAGTGATGCTCGACTCGAACTATAATGTAACGAAAGTGCCCTCGTAAGAGGAAAACGATTAAGATTAATTAAGTTGATTGATTGTGGAGTTGGTCAAATTGGTCGGTCATGCAAACGAGGCTGGTACTCAGAAGGATCCGAGCTTACGTGGTCGAATGTTCAAGCATGTAGACGCCAAAAAGTAAGAACGTGGTCTAGAATGCAAAGGGAGAAGAGAAGGGCGGACACTCGCGTGAGAAATATGAGGAGCGAAGGCTCCTATTTATACTAATCACGTGAAGGAATAGGGTTTTCGGAGAAACTTTGGAAGTGAATTTCGAAAAGATATGAAAAAGATACGAAAAATACGCAGAAAAGGACCTGGGAAGAGGCGCAGCCATCGCATCTCTTGGAAGAGGCGCAGCACTGGGCCGCGTCTGTTCCCAGTGTGGTTTTCTCTGCGAAGAAAGATTTCCGTGTTTAATTTATGGAATAACGGGATAATCTTATTTTCCTTAATATTTTGTATGAATATTACGGAAATTGTTTACCAAAGATTAAAAGATTGTGAAATATTTATAAAATATGGAATAGAAATATCCGGAACATTCCGAACATTCGACTCGGGATTTAACGGTTATCGAAATGAAGACTAGTTTTAGGCCCTTGACTCAAATGTACTCTAATTATCACAAAAACGACCGTATCGGCGCGTAGATGACAACTAAGAGGTAGACATCGGTGTTTGAGCAATCACTTGACGATAAACTTACAAATCAATCACAAATCGCCCGCGTACCAAACATGCGGCCCAATCATCACCGGGTGGTTTGCGGGAGGTGCAGAAATGAGGTATCTACAAAGATGTGAACAAATGATGGAACATTCCCTGCAAAAAAAGGATATCAATTGGATCTTGAGAGTCCATACTACATAACTGTAATGTTTTATACGATAATTGGCTTATTTACATGATTATTATCTGCACAAAGTAGTCACTATTTATCCAAAAGTGGTAATATAAAGTAGAATCACGAAAAATACTCTCCCATCATAGAACTATTGGTAGGTAAGGGGGAATTTTGTGAGAAAAGTCTGGTCGTACAAGTAGGAAGGTCGTAAAGGCGCAAAAGCAATGTGATCATCAAAACGTTCCTAGTATAAATCCACCTACTCTGATCACAATTAACAACCAATTTCAACAAACTCTTTCCTAATTCCTACACCAAACAAAACTTAAGAATGGAAAACGTAACAAAAGAAATCAAGTGTCAAAATAACATCAACAGAATCAAGAAAACCATCAACTCCTACAATAAATCTAAAATAAAGACAAGAACCTCTCGAAATGACGAACAAATCAAGTAGATTAACCTAAGAAGACAACAAATTGCTGGAACAGAAACTAAGTGATACCGCACAAACTAATAACAAATGACCGTATTTTTTTGGCAACAAATCGATTGAACACTTAAACACTAACACGTTTTAAAAGACAAAGGAGGTACCAAATTCGATCAAACCTCAAAAATGGAAAAGCATAGCAAAAGAACAAATGATAATAAGTAAATAAAAGGAAAGGAACATACGAAGAAGCGGAGAGATTGATGTAAACCTACAAACGAACAACGATAATAAGTAAATAAACTAGTTGAGCTTTAATTTATGAAATTAAATCAGTCGATTGAAAATTAGTGTGATTGAAACGGAATGAAAGCGGTATGGATCGAAATGTAAATTAGTTGATCGAAATTACCAAATTCCGGATGACAATGGCGGTAGAAAATCTTAGTGATAATGGCGGTCGAAAAGTGATTTATTACGGTAAGAAAGGGGAAGGACCTTAAAAAGAAGCGGAAAAATCGACTTCAATTGATTTTATGCGTTCATACTGTGCTCGATTTTGATCAATAACGATTAAAACCTGCATTAAAATAAATTAATTAGTAATGAAAGTACAGTGATAATGGCGAAAACGAGATGAATCGGAGAAGACGGAATGAAAATTACGGATGAATTGAAATGAAAACTATTGAATCGAAAGTACCTAAGTTGAGGAGGATAATGGCGGATGAAAAGCTCACTATCAATGGCGATCGGAAGCTCGGCGTTAATGGCGAGTGACGAGATGAAGATGAAGCTGAGCTGAAGAGAGAGAAGGAGGACACCGTAAATGGCTTTGAGATGTAAGGTGTACGTGTTAGATAATATAGGGACATGTGTCATAATCTGATGAGTTTACAATTTTTAGATCCAATGGTTTAGAATGAGTACGGCTACCTCACCCTAAGAAGGATGTCTCACATAATTCAATATATATATATATATATATATATATATATATATATATATATATATATATATATATATATCCAAGGAATAGACAGTGGGACAAGTAGATGAGGTTTAGGATCCTGACTTCCTGAGCCTCACAAAGGATCCTAAGTAAATTATGACTAATTTCATAAATTATACTTCCTCTATTTCTAAATTAAAAAATTTGCATGTCTAATTTCTCCTTAGTTCTTTCCAACATCAAAAACACATACGAGGCAATATTTGAACATTTGTCTGAAGCCTTGAATTAAACAACTTTTCCCGAGCTATATAACTTTAATTACTCTGTACGTTAAGAGTTTTACAAAAATCTGATTTAAGTATATACTGTATCATTTTCTTAACAGGACGGAAGAAACTCAAGTGTGTCATTTGTCTAAAATATAAATGAAGCAATTATATCAAATCAAATGAATTTGAATTTAAAAACAAGGATAATGCTAAATACAACCCACTGGGTTGTATTTAAGCACTAAATACCTTTTAATTTGGTATTAATTTAGAAATTAAGAACTAAATTACACATTAACAAATACAATTAATGCATATATTAAGAATTTATTTTCTCCTTTAGGTTTTTATATACAACCCACTAGACATTACCCTAAAACCAATGTCAATAAAATCAGAAAGAAACTACTGTATCAGTTAAGCTTCCTCGTACCCTCATAAAGTGGTTGATGACATTATTATTATTAGCACCAAACCAGCAAACCCAGCCTAATCAGAGACAACATCATTATAATCTAATCATAATAAGACTATAGGGCGATTTAATTAGGAACCCATGTTATGTTGATGCAATCACACGTTGTCACCTAATTAGTTACACTAAATAAACCCTACCTTTATTATATACTGTACTATTTATGTTAACACCTTTCAAGATTTAGCCATAATTTAGGCAATGAAATCCTCAAAGCAGTCAAATTATTATTATTATGTTTAATTGGTAACTATACAATTAGCTAGGCTTCTTTTTCAAGACGTATATATAATTGCATGGGGAAAAATGGAAAATAATCATTTTCCTAATAATTATACTATTAATAATCATTAAAGGAGTTTTTTTTTTTTTTTTTTTGGTAAAGATTAAAGGAGTTGTATGTCCAAGTCAAGTTAAGCCAAGTGGTGTAAAGTAGTACAGTAATTGTAATTAATTGTTTTTTTTTTGGTGTAAAACCGGGGTTCCACCGTCGACAACAGTGTATAATTCCCTCGCCGCGGGTGCTCTCACGAAGAGGTAAACGGCTAGCCAAAGAGTTTGCTTCATTCCCATAGGCAGGGATCGAACCCCTGACCTCATGGTTAAGGGATGAAGTGAACAACCACTACACCAAAACCCATTTGGTTAATCAATATCTATCTATATTAATAAAGGAAACTTTTTTCGAGCGATTATAGAGTGTCCACCTTCTTTGAACTACTTTAATTAAAAAAATCAATATATAAAAAGCTTGGTGATTAAATATAATATAATATTATTAACGTAATGGAGGTGGAGTTAACGTACAACTCTACTACCAGCAACATCAATGAAGTCAAACTCTGAGATTGGATTTTTGTGTATATATATATGACGTTCATCCTAATTGCTAGGCATGTAAGTTTAAATTTAGAAGACAATAAATGAAGTGTAAGTCTTGCTTGCGACGGGTCGCGGGTTGCGACGGGTAGTTTGTGAGAGGAAATGGGTAGAGGGGACAAAGGAGGGTCCCCCCATGTGCTTCCCCCACTCAAGGCAAATGGGTAATTTGTGAGGGGATATGTTATCCGTCTCTTATTTGTGACGGATACCTTCCGTCACAAATAAGAATTTGTGATAAATGAATGTGTTGTTATTGTTATTTTATTAACTTACTAGTATAGTTCCCGTGCTACAACACGGTATTTTTTAGATTTGTTTTATAAAGAAATTTTCTTATTAAATTAATTGTATAAATTAACTATACTTGGAGTTTAATATTATAATGTACGGAGTACTAAATATAATCTTAGTAAGAGATAGAAAACGAAAGTTTATCACCATTAAAAGACACTTTATAAGTTATTTTTGTCTGAAACTGTTTTTACTTTACCATTAAAAATAACAATATAATGTTATATCGTTATATGATATGACATAAAATAAAATTAAGTGATGTAAGATCTAATTAAAATGTGTATTGCCTTATAACGAAAACAGGTAAAAACAGTATACTGCGCATTTAAAAAGATAATTTACAAATAATTAACTAATATTTATTATTTTTATTTTTTATTTACATAAACATTTGTTACGTCATAGAAAACCATATTTTGAGTCTAACTGATGAAGGATAACTATAAAAAGGAGATTTGCGTAACTTTAGAGTGTAACTGATGAAGGATAACATTTATGGAAATGATTGTATATACTAATAAATTAGGGATAATAACTGTTTTTTTTGTAAAAGAGGTAAATATAAATTTAATATTGTTTCCATATATAGTTTTGAGAGTTATTTTCTTAGGCGGGAAAACTACTAAGAGTTTTTATTCTCTTAGTAGTAGGGGGGATTTGTAGCGAATTTATTATGAATTTATGTGCATAATATGATGTCTTTGAATGTGTTTTTTATTGGATTTATCATCACTTGAATTTAATCGTGCCAAATTATTTGCAGGTTTAACGATAGTTTGATACGGTGAATCGGTGATGATACCTTTGGATCGGAATTATTACGTAATAACTATGAGTAATGAGGTATTTCTAAAATTTACAGTTCGCATATTTATTTAGTTATTTATTATTGTCATACTTCAATACAATTTGTATATATACGCCCATTAATTCAAATAGTAACAGCAGTTACGATTTAACATATTTTTGCCCACAGTTCTTAGTGCTGGGAGTTTATGACTCCTACACTTCCTTTTATTTTGGGAGACGAAACTAAAGTTTATAAATTGGCATCTTATATAGGAGGGTTTGCACAATTTTATTGTGAACTTGGTTGTTTAGTTTATTTTTTTTAAATATGGTTTAATATGACTGCTCTTATTGATAATATTACGTTTAATTTTCGAAGCCGTTTGCAAGCCAATGTCGACGGGGAGGAGTATTCGCTGATTTGGATCATTTTTGCTCGATTGGTTATGCCAGTTAAGATATGTAAATATTTTGTGTATTGTGAATCCGTGATATTATGTTTCCCTTCCGTATTAATCATCCCTACCAATTATAACGAAGTTGTTAAAGGTATGGGAAGGCCGAAGGCATAACCATAAGGTAAACTTAAATGGGTGATTCGGTCTATCTGTCGGTCAATATGTTTTGACAAACATATTTTAATGGGAAGAATCAATTTGAGTTGTTTGGCAAATAGTAAAGTTTTTCTATAGGAAGATATGATACGATCTTGTATTTAATATATTATGGTAATGTATAATTTAGTTACCTAAAATATAGGATCTTGTTATAGGAAATTTAGGGTTACAGTTGTATATAACCCATCCTTGTATCGTCTGATTATTCATTCAATATACACAAATTATTCTCCCCAAATACCTTTGGTGTCACGTTCTATATGGCATCAGAGAAATAACGATCCTGATTATCATCGTTTCATCATCGTTTTCCTTTAACCAAAAATTTAACTATGACGAACGGAGCCAAGACGAGTGGAACCAAAACAATTGAACCAATTCCACCAACCTCTCCGCTATATCTCCATTCGTCGGAAAGTCCAACCTTGTCATTGTCTCAAATAAAATTCGATGGTGAAAATTACGACCTTTGGGCTGATGCGGTTCGCAATGGTCTCGACGCCAAAAATAAGATGGCTTTTGTCGAGGGTACCATTAAGCAACCAAAGGTAGAGAACAATGGTGAAGAAAGTATCGAAAGTGTGGCATGGCGTCAATGCAACGCCATGGTTAAGGCCTGGTTACGAAACGTCATCGATGTGAAGCTCCACCCGAGCATTGCTTTCACGGGTACTGTACCCGAAATATGGAAGGAATTGAAAGATCGTTTAATCGGGAACACCGTGTGTGCATCAATTGAAGAGTGAACTTGGCGATCGCAAACAATCAAAGGACCAGTCGGTTGTCGAGTATTACACCCAACTCAAAGCCCTGTGGGATGAATTATCTACATACAGTCGAATTCCTCAGTGCACGTGCGGAGCTGCAGCCGCCATACTCAAGGAGCGCGAGGAAGAAAAGGTCCATCAATTTCTCATGGGCCTCGACTCAAGTTTTTATGGTAATATTCGTTCTAATTTATTAATGGAAGATGATATTACTTCGTTAAGCCGTGCGTACTCTTTGATATTGCGTGAAGAAAGACACCGAGCCATCACAAAAACAAAGGCTATGGAGATAAACGAAGCAGCCATGGCAGCACGAACCTCGAGTAATGGAAACCGTGTCAATGGACATGGAGCCAACAAAGACAAAGCTGAACAAGAAGAGCCGGCTCCACTACATTGCAATTATTGCAATAAGGATTGGCACATAGAAGAGAACTGTTTCGAGAAGCATGGTTACCCCACTCGTGGTAGAGGGCGTGGAAGACGCGGAGGCAGAGGCCGCGGAGGCCGTGGCAGGGGAGGCGATTACCAAGTTGCCAACTCCACCTCGCACGCAGAACAAGGAGAATCAAGCAAGCAGGCTGTTCAAAACTTGACAAGTGACGAGTTGGTTGCCTTACGAACTCTCTTGAGCACTAAAGGTGATAATAATCAGAAATTGAAAGGTATGATTAATAATCATGTTGTAGAATGGTTACTCGATAGCGGTGCTTCGCACCATATGACAGGAAAAAGAGAACTACTCGAAAATATATGGGTAGGTGGTCGATCAACTGTCGGGTTACCAAACGATTCGCATATTGTAGCTCAAGAACACGGCACCATTAATCTCGGTCCTAACTTTGTTTTAAAAGATGTTTTATACGTTCCGAGTCTTACTTGTGACTTAATATCCGTTCAACAATTGCTAGAAGAAAATAATTGTATTGTGACATTCTTCCCTGACTATTGTGTTATACAGGACCCGTCTACGAGGACTCAGATTGGACGGGGTGAGCATAAAGATGGGGTTTACGTTATGAAGATTGGTCGAGAGGAAGCTGCGTCTAAGGTCACGGTTAGCAGCAAAGTTCGTTTGTGGCATAGACGGCTTGGCCATCCTTCAAGTAGTGTCTTACCTTTCTTTTCTCCTTTAGTCGGTTGTGATTTAAATTGGAATACTCGTGATGTTTGCGATTCTTGTTGTCATGCTAAACAAACAAGATCAGTTTTTAAGATTAATAATAAAGTTAGCAGTGATTTGTTTGGCTTAATTCATTGCGACATTTGGGACCGTATAAAACGAGTACTCTATCCCATGCTCATTATTTCCTCACAATTGTTGACGATCGTAGTAGGGGAGTATGGGTGCATCTAATGAGAGACAAAGGGGAAGTAGACCAATTAATGAAAAAAAATTTCAATATGACTAAAACACAATTTGGGAAGCAAGTTAAAATTGTGCAAAGTGATAATGGTACCGAGTTTCTTTCAGGGTCATTAAAGGAATATTATAATGAGAATGGTATGCTTTTTCGGACCAGCCAAGTCGACACCCCACAACAAAATGGTAGGGTGGAAAGGAAACATCGACACATTTTAGAAAAGGCAAGGGCCCTTCTTTTCCAAGCCAACCTACCCAAATATTTTTGGGGTGAGTGTGTCATGACCGCTGCATTTTTGATTAACCGAACTCCCACAAAATTGCTCAATAATCGAACCCCTTATGAGGTCTTGTATGGAGAGAAACCCGTGCTAGACAATGTTCGTGTTTTCGGGTGCCTTGCTTATGCTCACAATAAAGATAAACCGAAAGATAAGTTCAATGAGCGAGGCAAGCGTTGTGTTTTCGTTGGTTATCCTTATAGTAAAAAGGGGTGGAAATTATATGATTTAAAGAAGCGTATTGTTTTTGAGTCACGAGATGTGTCGTTCTATGAACATGTTTTTCCGTTTCATGATAATCCCGCTGTGCAAACTCATCCAAACGTGACCCAAGTTCCTGCAAACAATGACGTGAATATTTTAGAGACTCATTTAGATGACTCATCCACCAACAATGATCCAACGATAATACAAGATGACCATGATGATGAAAGTGAGACTCATGGGGAAAGGGGGAGTACCATAGACACGGTTGAACAGGAGCAGCAGCCGGACAATTTAGACAATCAGGAGGTCGAAAACAGTTTGGAGAATCAAGAGGCCGAGTGTAACACCCCGGTTTATAAAAGAAGTCTTCGTCAAGACATTCCCTAATAAAACGGACTGTTACCATCTCGGTTTCCCGAGGTAGTGAATAACAAATTAAACTCCAAGGCAATTTATATAATATTTTAACTTAATTATTACAAATCCTCTTTTCAACTCAAATTACAAGAACTGACATAAATAAAAGTGGAAGTCTTCTAGATGATGATCTAGCTACTAAGTCGTCTGATCCAATGTCTCACGCCCATCCAGCTCCCGTTCTATCTCTTAAACCTGTCAAGTCTGCTCCCCATAAAACGGTTCATCACAGGTGTTCACGAATACACAGGGTCAACCACGAGGTTGAGTAGGGAAAACAATGAAACAATAAATATGATATGCATGATACTCCGTCACCTCCATCTCCATCTCAACTCATCACACACATCTCATGCCCCGGACAACCCAGCCATACCGATCCCCGGTAGACTATATATATCGACCGAAGTCGATTTGCCAGCTTGCAGCTGAGGACACCAGGGCAAGTCCTGCAGAACCCGCCTGGGCCTTATCACAACATCACATCGTATCACGATCTCATCACCACCACACCATCCTCCAACTCCAATGCATATGAAATGCTCAACAGTAATTAATGCAATGTAATATGTAAATCATTGAACTGATAAATCATAAAATCATGCCAGTTACCCGATGTTGTGATATCATACTCAATACGATCAAATCAACCAATCACCTTTCCGAATATAAATGATCACGTAAACCAACAACCAGGAATCAAGTCAACACAATTCAACAACGACGATAATAGGACAAGTGTATTTCCTACCTCAAAGTGCCAAAGAATTCCAATTAAGCAGTTAAGCAGTCCAATGAACAGATGCCCAATAATATTCCATCACAAAATCGCTCTCTGAAAGATAAATAATGATAACAATTACTTAACTATTCCCGTTCCCAAAATAGAGGGTTATTAATGATAGAACTTCCTAAAAATGGAAACTTTCCCGATATAGTAATTTTCTATTTCAACAAACCCGACTCAAAACCCGACTTGAATTATTTAACTGACTCGGAAATTAAATTGGATAACTAATATGATAATTAAGTGAATTATATGATTAAAAGAATCCGAATCAAACATTGAACAACTCAACAATCCCGACTCAAACCCGTCTCTAATCATATTAAATAATTCGGGAATTAAATTAACTACATCATTTAAAAGACTCGGGAATTAAATTAATTAATTAAGAATACGACCCATTAACGAATCATATTGATTAAACTATGAAAACCAGTTTCAAAACAATTCGAATAACCCGTCATCAAGCATCGTCCCTTCACACTCACTCACGCACCCCCACACGCCACCTCACCACCACGACAACCACCTGACCAAACCCCCACTCTGCCCCAGCCACCAACGGCCACCCCCACTGGGGTCGACTGCCGCCGGCGAGTCAAACCCAGGCCGCCATTTGGCCTGGTTCATCACCACGCATCACTAAACACTCCCCGTTCTCAACCCACAACCACCGCAACTAACACCCAATACCTGCTAACTCACCACGGTACTGTTCGACGTCAGACCACGCACCCAGAACCAGTGGCACCACCGTCTCGACCTCCCCCTAGTCCACGGTGGCGCCACCCCAAACCTACCCCTCCAAACTCGCCCGAAAACCGCTGCTTAAACCCGTTTTCTACCCCTATGTCGATGCCGCCTTGCACAGCCACAACCACCACCTATAACCACCCTAACCACCACCAATACACTCGCCACATACCACCCTTTACCATTACCCCGACATTAACCACCCTTATCCCCTCCCTAAAACACGCAACCCCAACCAAAAGCCCGACATAAAAGATGAAAACAGAGGAGAAATGTGGAGTGCTTACCTTTCCATCACCATAACAACCACCACGGCCACCCACGGTTGTCGACAAAGGTCCCTAGCTCCTCCCTGTCGCGTAGTCAACAGCCACACACTCTTTCTCTCTCTCTCGAATTGCGTGAAAGGCTGAGATTTAGTGTTGGTGAAGGAGGGAGGCGGGTTGAGGAAGTAAGAGAGGAGGGAGGCGGGTTAGGGGACTGTTAGGGTTAGGGTTATGGCACTATTAGGGTTAGGGTTTAGGGTTAAGGGTTAAATGGGCTGAACAAATATTGGGCCAGCTCAAATGGTTAGCCCACATTTCGACTTCTTATAAACCCGTCTCAATTAACTTATATCGATACATCGCGGGTAAAAAAAATAACTTAACGAATTTATCGACTCGATATTAACTCGACTTAATTAGTAATATAAAATGTATAATAATTAATATATAATAATATCCGTTAAATTTATTATATAAAAATACGGGGTATTACAGTCTTCCCCCCTTAAAATGAACTTCGTCCCGAAGTTCGCACCCGTACCCAAACCTCAGAAGGGTATTGTATATCGTACCTACGGACGTCGCGCATTTCTAACACGGTTAACACACACTTTTGACACCTCAATTAAACATAACAAACACGGAATGTTACATTCTGCCCTCCTAAAAATAAACTTCGTCCCGAAGTTTAACTCATCTTCACCTAACCCAAATAACTACAACTAATAACTACCTGCGAACACAGATATATAACAACTATATAATCATCTGAGAACACCGTCATCTTCCATCTAAATTCCGATCTCAAACTCAAATAACTCAATCACCATGGTCTCACTGGACCGCAAATGTAACTCGGCGCAAAGGCCCCACAACTCATAACTCAATACCAGTAGTTTAACTTATACTCTCATTTTACACCTCAACCAACTAATAGAAGTATATGAATAAAACATATAGAGCTCATTTGCATAGGTACCCCACAACGAAACATCTACTTGATCAAAACTACAATCTACAAACAAGTGCAAATTAAACATCAAGATTTTACAATCCTCCCCAACTAAAGACATGGTTACGTCCTCGTAACCTTCATTATTATAACAAAGTTCTCAACTACTGCTAACAACTGAAAGAGGATAAAAGATTCACAATTCATGTTCAAGTTAACTAATCCTTACCAAAGGTAATCAACATACAAGTTCTCTCAAGGAGGCTACCGTTACCAGTACAAATCATTAGTAATTATTCATTTTACCAATCATTGTAATCTCATACCTTAGAATCATAGGGGATCTTAGGGTCAAAACTTAATAGATCGATTTATGAAAATTTATAACCTAATAGGTCCAGTCTGACTTTCCTTTACTTAATTGTACAGATTTAGGTCAAGACACAGAATCCTCAATAAAATGAAGACAACCACCTTCAAAGATTATCATCTTGAAATATTTTTAATTCTTATAACAAAGGGTTTGGGATTTATTCACGAACGACGAATGCACATTGATTGGCAAATTTTACAACTTATTGGTCGGGTCAAACAAGCGAGTAACAGCGATATTGTAAAGTTAACATACAAGACGGTCATACATAAAATTTCATTCTTGGTTTTAAATATATTTTGACTGCACCCAACACCATGACATAAAAGATTAATGTATTTAATTACACAAAATTTTCAAGTATTCACATCATCATGCTAATATTAACATACCATATTGACACACAATTCACTTAAATCACCACATTACATTTTCCGTTTTGACATTCGTAATTAACCACAACCCACCAATTCGCTATATGAACGAACAACATGACTAAATTATCCCACTACTTATGACTCCGTTCTAGTTTCATTCCTCCAGACTAGTAATTATCATGGACACATACAACCGTGACACCTCGGTGAAATCTCATTCCGAATTTATACTCATACGACACAAATTTAACTTCATTTTCAAAACTTTTACTTTCTTACGGGACGGTGAATAATTTTCCTAATATAAATCTTATAATAGGGCCGTCATAAAATTCATTTACAGCTTACTACGAAACTCAAAATCAGATAAACTTAATTCAATTCCTTTAAACAAAACAAGCTTAGGTGTCGACTCTTATATCGTAATTTACAGGCTCATCTTATTCATTTCAGTCCTATCTTTACTAATGAACGACTATCATTGGAACCAATGCATACCATGTGAATCATCAAAGGGTTATCCCATTATAATATTGCCAACATAGTTATCATAAACAATCCTTATTAGAATATAATTGATAGTGATGACTCGAGAATATAGATATGCCAAATGTCGTGCTACATCAAATAATTTCCTTCATATCATGCCCATACAATTGCAAGAATCACTTTAGCATTTTATGACGATATAATGGCGAATATATCCAATAAGAAATAACAACACTGGTTATTATCATGTCCTCGGTTTAGGTTCACTGAAATAGTTTAATGCAATGAAAGCAATAAGTATAACTATAGGCACACCGACTCACATAAAAGACCTTAGAACTCAGATGACATCCTACCTGTGTGAACATTTAGACACATTCATTACTACCATCCATGTGTAAACAATTAAACATAATTATTATAAACCTTCATGTGAGTAGATTAGAACAATCAATTTATCATTTAACGCCATCAACTTTACCAAGATATGACAATATAGTTTTATTTTTATATATGATGAACACACCAGCGATATTACATCATGCCAAATGTATATAAAATATGCAAACAACTGGACTCGTATAAAATATTTCACCCTTGATTAAAAAATTAATTTAAGCTATTCAATTTTACTCATACTATCATGCCAACAAGGTTATCAACTAAGTTTTAATTTTATCACTTGTTAAGATACATAACTACTGAACATGCGTGCTACTATCGTTATATAAAACATTATAAATTCACATTACTAAGGCTCATGAATTACTCAAACAATTATATGAAAACTCAACCTAGAACACACATTTTACAAGTCATGATTCACGTTGTAACTTTCAAAGATCACGAATAAATAACCGTTCGATTAAAACTTGATTCATATTATTTTTATAAAACACAGAGAGTTAAAAACACAGGGGAGAAATAATTAGGTCTACAGCATAAGAATTTCATTTTTAAAGAATTTTACAACTCAGTTGGTCCAAACAAACATGTGACAGCAATTGGTCCGAAACTTGGGTCAGTTTGCAAAACTTACCATTTAATGTAGAGACATCAAGAATTTTCGTGGCTCATCAATTTGGAAACATATGCGAATCTTCTGATCGATGGAGTTGGAATTATGCAAAAATTATTAATACATTTTAAATGAGGATTTTTACAAAATCGTTGGTCAAACATCACTGCACAGAAACTTCCTAACCACAGCTTACTAAAATATTTATTACTCCTAATTCGTATATCCTGTAAGCATGAAACCAACGCCAATTGAACACTAACTCACGAGGCTATCTCTCATAAAATTTTCATCCATAGGCAATAAACAGAAAAGAATGACAGTAACGTTGATTAAAGAGTAACATCAAACTAAACGAGTTTCAGCACTATGTCGTTCATTTTCTATGTCCCAATTCTTACAACTATACTATCGATACTAATCCATCCTAACTTAAATCTCACACTGTGTATTTCGTAACATCTACCCCGCAGAATCCTTTCGCATCTCGATCTACTCCTTACATCTAAATTACGATTGCTATGACCAAAAATATGCAATTCAATAGTATACTAGCATGGCTTTGTGATCACATAACCGTATATCACTAGACATAATAGTACTATCAGCACATCATTCAACATTCACCTAGCTAAATATCATCAATTCGTAATTATTTTCACGCTCACGATTATCACAATCCAACACTTCATTGATTATCAGTTTGAACACGAAATTTTATTTCTCATCTCCACAACATCACACGATCACGTCATCATTCATACAAATACTTACCGTAATGTCGTCCTGTAGCATGTTTATAATATATGGATCTCAAGGTGTACATCAACTCGATTATATCCAAGGTTTTCCTTCTAACTACCCCATTCACTCAATTTCTCTCGGGTTACCTGGTTCAAAACTGAGAGGGCAAAAGAGCACGCATTAAGGGCGCCTTCTTAACCGCACTGTGAGCTCCTAACAGTTTATTCCCAGGGGTTCTTTTTATTTAGACACATCCTACGTTCATTGGGTTCATTGGTTTAGGCCTGAGGATCGTTCGCTCTGATACCACTTTGTAACACCCCGGTTTATAAAAGAAGTCTTCGTCAAGACATTCCCTAATAAAACGGACTGTTACCATCTCGGTTTCCCGAGGTAGTGAATAACAAATTAAACTCCAAGGCAATTTATATAATATTTTAACTTAATTATTACAAATCCTCTTTTCAACTCAAATTACAAGAACTGACATAAATAAAAGTGGAAGTCTTCTAGATGATGATCTAGCTACTAAGTCGTCTGATCCAATGTCTCACGCCCATCCAGCTCCCGTTCTATCTCTTAAACCTGTCAAGTCTGCTCCCCATAAAACGGTTCATCACAGGTGTTCACGAATACACAGGGTCAACCACGAGGTTGAGTAGGGAAAACAATGAAACAATAAATATGATATGCATGATACTCCGTCACCTCCATCTCCATCTCAACTCATCACACACATCTCATGCCCCGGACAACCCAGCCATACCGATCCCCGGTAGACTATATATATCGACCGAAGTCGATTTGCCAGCTTGCAGCTGAGGACACCAGGGCAAGTCCTGCAGAACCCGCCTGGGCCTTATCACAACATCACATCGTATCACGATCTCATCACCACCACACCATCCTCCAACTCCAATGCATATGAAATGCTCAACAGTAATTAATGCAATGTAATATGTAAATCATTGAACTGATAAATCATAAAATCATGCCAGTTACCCGATGTTGTGATATCATACTCAATACGATCAAATCAACCAATCACCTTTCCGAATATAAATGATCACGTAAACCAACAACCAGGAATCAAGTCAACACAATTCAACAACGACGATAATAGGACAAGTGTATTTCCCTACCTCAAAGTGCCAGCAATTCCAATTAAGCAGTTAAGCAGTCCAATGAACAGATGCCCAATAATATTCCATCACAAAATCGCTCTCTGAAAGATAAATAATGATAACAATTACTTAACTATTCCCGTTCCCAAAATAGAGGGTTATTAATGATAGAACTTCCTAAAAATGGAAACTTTCCCGATATAGTAATTTTCTATTTCAACAAACCCGACTCAAAACCCGACTTGAATTATTTAACTGACTCGGAAATTAAATTGGATAACTAATATGATAATTAAGTGAATTATATGATTAAAAGAATCCGAATCAAACATTGAACAACTCAACAATCCCGACTCAAACCCGTCTCTAATCATATTAAATAATTCGGGAATTAAATTAACTACATCATTTAAAAGACTCGGGAATTAAATTAATTAATTAAGAATACGACCCATTAACGAATCATATTGATTAAACTATGAAAACCAGTTTCAAAACAATTCGAATAACCCGTCATCAAGCATCGTCCCTTCACACTCACTCACGCACCCCCACACGCCACCTCACCACCACGACAACCACCTGACCAAACCCCCACTCTGCCCCAGCCACCAACGGCCACCCCCACTGGGGTCGACTGCCGCCGGCGAGTCAAACCCAGGCCGCCATTTGGCCTGGTTCATCACCACGCATCACTAAACACTCCCCGTTCTCAACCCACAACCACCGCAACTAACACCCAATACCTGCTAACTCACCACGGTACTGTTCGACGTCAGACCACGCACCCAGAACCAGTGGCACCACCGTCTCGACCTCCCCCTAGTCCACGGTGGCGCCACCCCAAACCTACCCCTCCAAACTCGCCTGAAAACCGCTGCTTAAACCCGTTTTCTACCCCTATGTCGATGCCGCCTTGCACAGCCACAACCACCACCTATAACCACCCTAACCACCACCAATACACTCGCCACATACCACCCTTTACCATTACCCCGACATTAACCACCCTTATCCCCTCCCTAAAACACGCAACCCCAACCAAAAGCCCGACATAAAAGATGAAAACAGAGGAGAAATGTGGAGTGCTTACCTTTCCATCACCATAACAACCACCACGGCCACCCACGGTTGTCGACAAAGGTCCCTAGCTCCTCCCTGTCGCGTAGTCAACAGCCACACACTCTTTCTCTCTCTCTCGAATTGCGTGAAAGGCTGAGATTTAGTGTTGGTGAAGGAGGGAGGCGGGTTGAGGAAGTAAGAGAGGAGGGAGGCGGGTTAGGGGACTGTTAGGGTTAGGGTTATGGCACTATTAGGGTTAGGGTTTAGGGTTAAGGGTTAAATGGGCTGAACAAATATTGGGCCAGCTCAAATGGTTAGCCCACATTTCGACTTCTTATAAACCCGTCTCAATTAACTTATATCGATACATCGCGGGTAAAAAAAATAACTTAACGAATTTATCGACTCGATATTAACTCGACTTAATTAGTAATATAAAATGTATAATAATTAATATATAATAATATCCGTTAAATTTATTATATAAAAATACGGGGTATTACACCGAGAATGAACAAAGGCCGAGTGGTAGAGGTGCTCGAGAAAAGTTCGAGCCTTATTGGAAGAAAGACTACTTGTGCAAGTCGACGAGAATTATCAAACCCGTCGAATATGCTCACCCGTCTCAATCCAATTCCTCAACGACAGGTACGCGTTATCCAATAGCTAATTATGTCACATACAATTGTTTTTCGTCCACACACAGGCACTTCTTAGCAGCCATTGATGCGATACGTGAACCTCGCACTTATGTGGAGGCCGCAAAAAGCCATGAATGGAGGATTGCCATGTCCAAAGAAATTGAAGCACTCGAGTCCAATGGGACTTGGAAAATCGTGACTTTACCTCCAGGCAAGCGACCCATTGGTTGCAAGTGGGTTTACAAAGTAAAATTTAAAGCTGACGGAACAATTGAGAGATACAAAGCAAGGTTAGTAGCGCAAGGTTTCACTAAAATCGAAGGCATTGATTATCATGAAACCTTCGCTCCAGTGGCAAAGATGGCAAGTGTTCGATGCCTATTAGCGATTCTATGGTGATTAAAGGGTGGACGATAGCACAGTTGGACATCAATAATGCATTCCTTCACGGAGAACTCGATGAAGATGTTTATATGCGACTGCCCCCGGGGTTTGAAACGAAAGGTTCGAATCAAGTGTGTAAGCTCCAAAAATCATTGTATGGCTTGAAGCAAGCTTCCCGAAATTGGTTCGCCAAACTGACCAACTACATGAAGAGGTATGGTTTCGAACAATCTTTAGCGGACTATTCGCTTTTCACTTACCATAAGGGCGAGATTTTCCTTGGGGTTTTGGTGTATGTTGACGACATGATCGTCGTCAGCAATAATGATGCAGCTGCCACACGGTTTAAAGCTTTTCTTGATACAAGTTTTGGAATTAAAGATCTTGGTCGACTCAAATATTTTCTTGGAATCGAAGTGGCCACAGGACCCAAAGGTTTGTTCTTATGTCAACGAAAATATGCCCTTGAGATTGTGAAAGATGCGAAAATGGAGGGATGCAAACCCGTTTCTAATCCCATTCAGACGAATCATCGTTTAGCACTTGCAAATGGTCCAAAACTTACAGACCCAATGCCGTATAGGAGGCTCGTTGGGCCCGATTTACCGACAATCACTCGTCCTGACCTTGTTTATGCAGTCCATGTTTTATCTCAGCATGTTCATGAACCACGAAAGGAGCATATGGAAGCTGCAATACGAGTGGTACGTTTTATTAAGGGCAGCGCAGGTCATGGGATTACATTGCACAAGCATTCTCAGTTGCATTTGCGAGGCTACTCGGATGCTGATTGGGGCAGTGATCCTTGGATGAGACGGTCCGTGACAGGTTATTTTGTTGCTTTGGGTGATTCGCCAGTCTCGTGGAAAGCTAAAAGACAAGCTATCGTCTCTAAGTCGTCAGCAGAATCCGAATATAGAGCGATGGCTGCAGCTACAAGTGAGCTCATATGGCTCAAAGCTTTCCTTGCGTCTTTAAAGATCGAGCACACCGAGCCCATGCGTTTGTTTTGTGATAATCAAGCGGCGATGCACATTGCTAATAATCCCGTGTTTCATGATCGTACGAAGCATATCGAAATTGATTGTCATTTCATTCGTCATCATCTAGTTAATAAGACCATTTCGACTTCATACGTGCGGAGTAAAGACCAAATCGCTGACATGTTTACTAAGGCATTGGGTGGTGAGTTATTTGCTCGTCTACGTTTCAAGTTGGGCATCGGCATTCCCGCAGCTCCAACTTGAGGGGGAGTATAGGAAGATATGATACGATCTTGTATTTAATATATTATGGTAATGTATAATTTAGTTACCTAAAATATAGGATCTTGTTATAGGAAATTTAGGGTTACAGTTGTATATAACCCATCCTTGTATCGTCTGATTATTCATTCAATATACACAAATTATTCTCCCCAAATACCTTTGGTGTCACGTTCTATATTTTCTTAAAAGGCAAATATGGACATGGAGAATTCATTATCATACTTCAAAATTTCATCGGGACGAACGGATAAAGTCATAAGGTAAATTTGAAGGAAGTTCAAAATTTTCAATGTCACTCAGAGTTACCCCCTAGCTAGATCCACCATTATTCAGAGTAGAATAGTTAAACAAAAGATTTAAATTATTATGCACCCAAAAAAAAAAAATTAAATTATTGAATGTGGAACGGGATACTCCAAAATTTCATATCTACCATGATTTTGACAATATTTCGAGCAACTACAACGAGTCAAACTTTAGGTAATGACTTTTAATCTCCGACATTAAAAGTTGAGATTTTAAGCGATATTTGAGTCTCAAAACTAGAACATTGTTATTTGATTTATATTCGATTTATTAAAGCACTAATATTTAAGTCTATATTAAAAAATAATTCATCATATCATGAGTTGATTAGAATTAGGAAATCACGATAAGTTGTAGCTTTGTACACAACTTAGATTCCGTATTGGGAGAGTCCAAATTCAAATTATTGATACTCGAAGTTTGATCATAAAGCAATCATAAAAGACGTAAGAAAGAACAAATTAAACCTTTTCGATAGCCCAACACTCCAACAAGTTATACTAATGGGTTATTGGCATAGCTAACCCTAGGTTGGATAATTATGAGAATTTTTTTGTATAGAAGAATGTGCAAGGTTATATCCTTCTAAATAAATACAATGTAAATTCAAGCATATTAATAGATATTCAAAAGCAAATAAAGCAATATTGAATTACAAATTAATCCATACTTCGACATGCAACGAAATGCTCGGATTGAATCATAAACAAATTAATGGATTTACAATTATTGTAGTTTAGTCTTACTAAGTTTTATTTAACTGGTGGTATATAAGTTCAACCATCATATTTAGAGGTCATAAGCAGTAAATATTTTGTTGATTTTTTATTACTTCACTCATTTAAATTATTCGTTGGTTCGATTCGATTCGAAACTTCATTCATTAAGTTCCTCAGTTCAGCTCCATTAAATTCAGTTTAGTTTAACTATTTTCAGCCGAAAATAACAAGACTTTTCTTAACGCACTTCAAATAAAGCCACATACATTGTTTATCATTGGAAAAAAAAATTGTTCATAGAGTTGAGCTAAAAGTTATACGAAAGATCTTACCGAATGGCCCGTGCATCGCACGGGCATTAAATCTAGTATATATATATAAAAGAGGCTTTTTTCAGGCAAATCTAGAGACTCCAACTTTTCTAAAACACGATTTTTATTTTTAATAATAAACTCAGTTAAAGATAATTATTTTTGAGCTAATAAAATAAGAGATATGGTAAATTATAAAAAAAAATTAAGTTTTATTTTTGAATCCTACTAAGGTAAATCTCCGAAGAGTCATATACATATATATACACATCGACAACTATAACAAGAATAACGCTTTACAACGGCGTGCAATGTAGCAGCGTAGTCGATGTTTTTCTGTTTTGTTCTCTTTCTACAGAACTTGTTGAAAGTACTATAGTATGATTTATGCGTTTCCTTAGTAGGAGTACAATGATTGAAACACCACATGTGCTGCAGACTTGGGCATTCATACGGTACATTACTTGGGCCGGTTAGAGTTATTGTTGATAAAATTAAAACTTTATTAATATCATCACTATTTTTCTATTGGTTGCATTCTTCTTGTGCTGTTACGACTCGGACACGAATTTCGTGTCGGATCCTGCATGGTGAAAGTGGACTCGCCGGAGTTCTTGGACCAGAACTATGAGATGTTCAAACACTAAGGACTGACATAGAAGATGAATAAAGTAGTATTTCTGGGTTTATGGGAAGAGAAAAGGAGTATGTCGGCGGTGGGAGGAGATCAGTTTATTAGGTTTTTGAAAAGAACGAAGTCCGCAAAGGCCCGCTCTCAGCGCTCTGGGGCTAATCCTGACAAGCAAAAATTATACATCAAGAATTTTAACATATTGACGTAATTTATTCCCACAATTGATTGAACTATCTAGATCCTAATATCCTGTGCCAAAATTGATTATTACTCTCTTTGTTTGTTTTCCTTTGATTATGACACAAAGACTAAGGTCAACAGCCGAAGGAAAGGCTTTAGCAGAAACACAAGGCCTGTTCTTCATCGAGACTTCTGCTTTAGATTCATCTAACGTTGCCGTTGCTTTCCAGACCGTCGTTAAAGAGATTTATGACATATTAAGCCGTAAAGTTATGCAATCTGACGAACTAAAGAAGAGTGACTCGTCATCATTGATTAACGGGAAGACTGTAGTATTACAAGAAGGTGAAATTAGTGATGCTAAGCAACCGAGAAAAGGCGGTTGTTGTAGTTAGCCTTTGTAATGTTATTCCCGGACATAGCTAAATTGTTTTTTACCATTATGGTCTTATTTGTGAAACAAAAATTACAAAAAGTTTGAGAGCTTTATGGGAAATTGAGTTTGTTCTTTGTTTGGTGGGAAACATGATTTGACCAATTGTAGCAAGCGAAATCGTTGGTAGTCGGTTCCGAGTACAAGGTAATAGTAATGGACCTGTTTCGTTTGATGTTATGGAGAATTTTTTTACTCCAAATTTCAGTTTTTTACTTCTGAAAGAAATTTCTAGATTTAATTTCGCCCTTTCGCCCCGGAAAGCCGACTATCGGTAAGTGAAAACGAGGTGTTTTTTGACAATTTTTGGGCCCAAAAAAATCTTGTTCATTGAATGAAGTTTTCTTCTAAAACTTTTGTTCAATTGTGATGTGTAACATCAAATTAGGTCAAGGGCGGTGACATTCAGTATGGGTTCAATTATATTCTGGTTTGCTTCATGCTTTTCTTTATTTTTGGGTCCGAATTACAAGTAATGCACTCGAGATTAAACAATTATGCACTCGAGATTAAACAATTACAATACATTGATAAACTACGTCTTTTGAAAGGGAAACTAAATACCATTCATGGCACGTTATAATATTTCCATATTCCGTACTAAATTAATTTTTCATTTTGGGTCAATTATTAGATAATAAGTTGACGAAATTGAGTGTGGATGATTAATTACCCATCAAAGACCTTCTTATAATAGAAAGGTTAACAATTGACTACGACGACCTAAAATAAAATAGGTAAAGAAATTACTGGAATGAGGGCATAATAATAATAATAATAATTAAAAAATAATAATAATAATAATAATAATAATAATAATAATAATAATAATAATAATATACGGAGTAATAGATAGAGTAGAATTCTATAATATGTGTGACTCTCAACAATCAAGTTGATCCTTCTCCTCATGCACACGTACATGGTACAAAGAGCATAGCTTCATCCTTGATTTGGCTGTTATTTACAAATAATAGTTACCATAATAATAATGATAATATCGCCACGAAGAAATGAATGATAATAGTTTACAAAAAAATATATTAGGAGGCATAGTTAAGTCAATTTGCATGGGAAGTTGGAATCAAGCATGGGTGAAATACTGGAATTTGGAACTTCTTATAGTAGTTTTCTACGAAAATAACGTAATACTTACCAAAGATTTTTAAACAAAATACTACCAAAGAGGGTATTACTTCAATTCATGAGTAATTTAGTTCATAAAAGTTAAGCTTAATGCATACACATTTTTCTACGAGTTAAGCTCATATAAGTCCAGTTCAGCTTCTATAAATTCAGTTAATAAAAGTTAAGCTCCTATAAGTTTAGTTTGACTTTTATATGTTCAGTTAAGCCAAATTAAGTCCAAAAGAACAGGATCGAACAGAGCACCAAAATTAATACTTTGTAAATTGCCGTACTTTACTTTTTTTAACTACCTAATAAAATTTTAAATTATAAATTAAAATTACGTAAATTCTATCTGATCAAGGTGATAAAGTTATTTGTAGAACTATCACCAAACTTAAATTTTATCCGATCAAGATGATAGAGTTATATTAGTATATATATAAACTTTAAAAGTAAAAGCTAAAATGATAAGAATTTTATGTTTTTAAATAAGTATTTTTTTTTTTTTTTTAAAAAAAAAAATTGACTCCAACAATAATTTCACATTTATGTTCATGTCATCCACAATATCTTACCTTTTTAGTTAATATTGAGAGATAAACCAATATTATAACCCGTTCAACGCACGGGCACAAAATCTAGTTGTAATTAATTGTGAGCATGAGCTTATCACGTATTTATATGGTGATTATGTCGTAGTTAAAACAATTGTAGTGGCTATTCACCTACTTGAACCGTAAAAAGTAGACACATCTTCTTTCCGTCCAATGAACCTTAACCCTTGAATCGTGCTTGATATTTTAATGGAAAATGATAAATACAGCCCTTGGGCTGTATTTAAGGTGCCAAAAAAGGAATGAAAACCTTAAATCAAGCATTAATGACATCAATTTATGCGTAATTGTGTCATAAATTCTTAATTTAATTCCATTTTGAGAAGTAATTTAGTTCTTAAATACAACCCTTAGGGCTGTATTTATCATTACCGTATTTTAATTACCTTTTTTTCCCCTCAATATTTACCCCGGCAATTTAATCCAGCGGAGACGAAAATTTCGGTTGGGCCTAATTAGTAATAGCATAAGGGAAATTCGAAAATTTAAATTTTTTAACCAAATAAACACTTTGAAATTTCCATTTGTCAGCCCCATCTGACATAATTTTAAATCTCAATAACAACATGTTGTGTTACAATATTACACTTCAAAACATTATGTATTATGTATCGCGTTTACTTTGTAGAATCATTTGTAATCATAATTCAAATGTTTATTAAAATAGTAATAAGAAATTTTTGAAAATTATACTCCCTCCTAATCGATTTGGCTAATTATTCATGCTTGTCGGGTTTTGTTCCCTCTTTATTTATTTAGAAACCTTTGTGTGGTCCAAATTCAATTCTATGTGCGGTAAAGTGTTTTATGCGGTTCAAATTCATTTTCTTATTTTTGTACCAAAAAGAATTGTCTTAGTTAACCGAATTACTCTTTATCGAATTGAATTGCATTGTACTTCCTCCATTCAACTCCACTCTACCACTTTCTTTTTTCACGTTTGTCAACGCGTGTTTTACGCGTTAAATATTGTTAGCTACGTATTTGCAAAAAATATAAAAGTTAGATATTTTTAATATACTCGTAAAGACGAATCAAACAAGATCCCACATGAATATATTTCCACTTACGTATCGAGAGAAAATCGAAATTGAACACACAATTGTGAATAGTGTACAAAAGTGAAATAGGCAAAGTGGAGTTGAATGGAGGAAGTATTTATTTAGTGATAAGTTAATTATAAATTTTATCAGTAATATATTGTCCTCGAGGCTTTATTCTATAGTCTATACTAACAAAAATTAAAATATACTCCCTCCATTCAACTCCACATTACAAGTTTCTCTTTTGTACACTATTCACAAGTGAACATTCAATGTCGATTTTCTCTCGATATATAAGTGAAAATATATTCATGTGAGATCTTATTTCATTCGTCTTTAGGATTACATTAAGAATATCTAACTTTTATAATTTTTGCAAATTTGTAGCTAAAGATATTTACCGCGTAAAACACGCGTTGACAAACGTGAAAAAACAAACTTATAATGTGGAGTTGTATGGAGGGAGTAGTAAAAATTTACTTTCTCCATTTAACTTTTATCACTCCAGTTCAATATAATACTTCATATATATATATATACTCCCTCCATTCAACTCCATTTTGCAAGTTTGCTTTATCACGTTTGTCAACGCAGCTTTTGCGCGATAAATGTCATTAGCTGCGTATTTGCAAAAATTATAAAAGATACATATATTTTTAATGTACTATTAAAGACGAATCAAATAAGATCCCACATGAATATATTTGACTTATGTATCGAGAGAAAACTAAAATTGAATGTCCGCTTGTGAATAGTGCGTAAAAGAGAAACTTGTAAAATGGAGTTGAATGGAGGAAGTATTGGAGAAGTAGGGTGATGAACCTTGAATGAAGGAGTTAAAACTTAAAATTGAAATACACAACTACACAAGTGTATGTAGAGGGGAGTAGGCAATAATTTGGTAGAAATAGGGGGAGGAAGCAAGGGAAAAAGCATTAGGCAAGAGAGCGACAAGATGTTGGATGATGATGATTGTGTGTCCCCACGAGTGGCGTGATAGGGTGGCCCACGTGTCCCCTTCTTCTTTCCTTAATATTCCACCCCCCGACATTTTCAATAATTCCCCATTTCTCCAATCATCATCCCACGTGGACCCTCTTCTCTCTCCTCCTGGAACCGTACGAGTACAGCCTCACTTCCCATGTGTTTTGCACGTGAACCCAGGCCCCCTTCCTCCCCCCCACCTTATCTTTCAATTTTTCATCCTTCTCTTTACCCTACTTTGATTTGTCAACTTATTGCCAAATCTCTATTTTACCCTTCTCTATGTTTTACTCCACCGTTTAAAATATTTTATCCTTCTTAAATTTTCGGCTTTTAACTTACTTAAAAATTCAAATAAAACAGTCTAACACCATTAAACGGTCCATTTTTATAATAAAAATATTCATTTAATGTTAATAAAGGAGTTGTCTTTTTATATAATAGGATCGTCTCACACAAAAATAACTGTAAATTATTTATATGTATCTAAAAGAACACAAATTCTCATTTGTGACGGCGATATCCGTCACAAGCTTTGCATGACGGTCAAATAAAACTCATTTGGGTAGATAAAGACAGCCATTTGTGATTCCTTAGGCACCTTTACCTTTGTCTTATCTACCCAAGTGGGTGATCTTGACCAATCATGTTCTTATAACGAATATACCCGCATAAGGAAGAAGACTTATTGCTAAAAGAAATATATAAATGCTAAGGAAACGTTAAAGTGCATCAATGAAAGTGTAGAAACTAGAAAGGTCAACCAAAAACATACTACTGAAAAGGAGTGAATAATACTCTCTCCTATTCAAATTTAATGTTTCCTTTTATTATAATATTCCTCACATATATTGGAGAACGAGAACATTAAATTTGAATAGGAAGGAGTATTAGTTATACTTGTGTTAGGTTCATATATCTATTATTAGACTCTTCTAATAAATGAACTAATTAACATATTAATATGAGTTCTTTAGATCTAATAAATGCATAACTAAATAAGTGATTAAATGAGAAAAACAATGTTCCTTACATTGTTATAAGGCTCGAAAATTTGGGCACAAATAAGGTCAACATCCTTATTTGTTCTTGAGCTTAAATGTAATGGATGATCCTCCTTAATCCCAAATGTAGAGATCCTCCTTTGATTGCACCCAAAACAAATCCCTCAAACTAATATATTAACTAACTAGATTAATATAGTAGTATCCTTAAAATAATTCTAATAATATTCTTATACTACACTAGTAATCCTTTATTGTTATAAGAATTTTGGATGAACAATCTTTTGGTTTTCTAAAACAAGTTTTAGAGAGAGTTGAGAGAGAAGGAGGTAAAAATGCATGTGAATGAATGAGAAGAAAAAACAAGAGCAAAAGATGCTCTTATGGGGTAGTGAGGCCGGATGGAGTGAGGGAGCAAGGCCAATGCATGGTCTTTGCTTTTCCTTTTGTTCTTCACAAGGAATAGTAGGTGTAAGACTAGTTAGACTATGTATGATTATGTTTATTTTATCTCATAAAATAAATCATCCATAATCCACTACAACCTCCTCCATTTCGGTCAATATGTATAAAATGGACTACCATTTTATTTTGTCAATTTGTCATTTGTCACACAATATGTCATATGTATTAAGTTACAATTTAATGCATATTTATCAAATAAATATCATTTTATATATTAATTAAATTACATACAACAAATTGACTAGTGATTCTTGATCACATAAATAAAATGGGCCATATAATTATAATTCACAACATATTGTAATTATAATTAACCATTCATTCTTATCTCTATTATTTCACAAACAATAATCAATTTTAGTAATAAAGTATTTCCATTACTAAAATAAATCTTATTTAATCAAATTACAATAAGATATAAATATTCTCTCTCACAAATGAATTGTTCGTTTGTAAGGAATTGATTAACTTGTATCGTCATACAATTAATCAATTTTTCTATTAAGGGAATTGTCCTATAAGTGTGACCTTAAGGGATCAACTGATCACCACCACAAACGAACGGTAATGTCAAACTCTAGTTAGCCAATCATTACTGATTAATGTTGATCAGTTGACTATATAAATGAATTATCCCTTACGTATTCTTAATATGAGATTTAAACATGTGATCGCACTATTGTTGAGGACACATACTCCAACAATCTCCCACTTGTCCGAGACAAGTGTGCGTCACCAATTCTCTTGTCCTATTACAATCTCCCACTCAATGCAAGGTGTCTCGCAGGTCGTACTTGCATTTGATCATATCTTGAGTGGTTTCCTCGATCTGGAGAGTAACTGTCTGACCGGTATTATCTACCGTAGATACCTTCCGAGCGTGGCCACGCATTTTCAGTTCACTGCTCCTCGAGTGGCCCTGAGATTTCAAACAACTTTGACAAGGGGGTGGACAATTCCTATCGCACTATTCCCTTCGTATAGCCACAGTTCATCATGACCCAAAATACACTCATTTGACCTCAGTTACGACAGTCGTAGAGAATAAATTAAAGCCATTCAGATATTTGTGCCAACTTGGGAGAATAGTCTCTAGTCAAAAGAATCGACTCATAAGAATACTATAGTAGCTCTTGCCACGACCAGGCTTAATGAATTTCCAGAACTCTATAAGCGGTCACACGCCCGACGAGTGTCCCATACGATGTCTATGTGATCGACTAGTCATCCCATATGACCCTATGGCACTTGAACTTGCCATCAATCGCATCACACTCTAGTTACTTCGAGACGTCACCTCTTTCAAGTAACTAGGGGCGCATACTATGTCAATCCAGTTCACTTCAATGGGGTTCAATTTGTCTCAACAACCCATTTGGATTTAACAAAGTAATGGATGAGTTTAAAGAAACTCAAACGATAAATGCCATTATCATATATGAATAGTCAATACACTATTACTACTTCATATCTTATAATCTATAGTATACCTTTTACACTAGTTGAAATGCAATAAAAGCTTGGCAAATGGATATACCATGTATCCAAACATTCCAACTTTATGAATTGCTATTTCCTTCTATTCAATGTTTATTTCTAATAACATGAATTTATCTAAGTATATGTCTAGTCTTCTTACTAGACTTGGGCTCTTTAGCTTGAAAGATGCTCCCACTGTTATCACATAACTTGTGATAAAGTCTTTGGTAGAGGGATTTACTCTCATTCCCTACGTTGACCATCTTATCACAATTTACTTAGATTCTGTTTGTAGAATTTGCAATGGTCGAAACTAAAACACTTCTCTAGTCTCTTACTCCTAAGTCAATAAAATCAGCCTAGGATTTCGACAAATCCTTATCGGTTTGGAAACTAGAGTTTGTGCAACCCTTCAACACACAACTTAGTATATCATCCAAACATATGAACGAATCCTCAATTCTCCTTAAGAATCTGAAGGATGTTCTTCAAGGCTTTTACAAGACCATCATTCGAATTAACTTGTTATTGACTTATTATGCTCTAAGCATAGGATTCATCATGGCATGTGCATTTGTTGGCATACATAATCGTTCTAATGGCGGAAACATTAGCAATCGATTTCATGTGATCAACAACTTAATAGGTTCAGTGAATGACTATGACTCTATCATAGTGGTCGGATTTCGGTTTTGTTACTCGTCGTCAAAAGTTACCTAGACCAAAAAAATATTTATAACTTCACAAACTACTCTACTCTTAATAAAGAGGTAAGTAAATGTCGAATCCCAAAGGACGGGTATTGATGTAGGATTTTCGATTGCAAATGGTTGTGTCTAAGGGTGTCACAATTTGGGTTGAGGTAGGAGATCAACTAAACTAATCAACAATATAAAAGCAAAGCAATGAAAACAAGCAAGATGATTAAAATGAGTTGTAAACAATTGATTGAAAGCACTAGGGTGTCATGGGTTCATAGGGGATTCATGGGATTTGATCATACAAACATGTTCTCTACTAGATGAAAGCACTTATTGTTATGATGGGGTCGAGTTAGTGCATATCTTACAATCCCTAAGAAGGTTTGGGTCCCGGAGCCGAATCGATTAGATTGTACAACACCTACAAGTCGACTTAATCCTTCCTATCCAACTATATGCATGGTCTAATGAGACTCGAGTTGGTTTAAGTCTTACAAGTCTCATTGAAAAGGTAAGTGATGGGTAAAAAAATGCAAGGATTCATAGGCTCGCATTTCATCAAACATAACATGTGCATAAGTTGGAATCACAACAAGCAAGCAAATTAATTATGAAAACATATTAGATTAAGCATGAATCAATCCCCATGTTGGTTTTCCCTAATTCGCCATTAACCCTAGTTAAGGAAACTACTCACTCATTATCAATTTTAACATGCTAACAAGGTTGTCAATCATACTAGCAAGGCAAAACATGATGAACAAATGAAGATGATTAACAATAATTAAAAAGGGATTAAGAGAGAATTATACCTATAAAGATGATTCCAAATAATAAAGCAAAGAATAATAGAAGTACTTGATGATTGATGGAAGGTTGTCAATCCTCCAAATAAACCCAAATAATCTTCTAATTACCCAAAATAAATGATGAACAATAGAGAAATTAAGGAAAGATTAAGAAATGAGATTTGTATTAATGCTAAATTAAGAATTGATTACAAGATTAAGAGAGTATTAAGACTTGATTAAGATAAGATTAAGATCCTATTAAGATGACTTGCTAATCTAGGTAGTACAATGGGGTATTTATACTAGAGATTAGGTACAAGAATTAGGGTTACCAAGGGCTTAAATGACTATTAAGACCCTTAAGAAAAGTTGAGGAAGTGCTCCTCTCCAAAGAGATGCTCATCTCCGTTTTGGTAGTCTTCAGGAAATCTGCGCGTCCCCGAGCGTCTAGGCGAAGAAGCACGGTGGGTTCTGCAAGGGAATCCGAGTGGATCAGAGGAGAGACGCTCAGATCTGTTGGCCTCAAGACGAGCGTCTTGGCATCGGGATGCTCGGATTGGTGGGCAGGGAGACGCTCGTCCTGGGCAGGGAGACACTCGGATCCTGGGTCAGCACTTTCTCTTTTCTTCTTTCCTCAACAATCCTCGAGGATCTTGTTGGGGATGCAAGGATCCTTTCATCATTGCCCAATCTACTTTATTATCTACATAGGCCTTCTGGTATCGTCTTCCCTTTGATGCTTGGTCATTGAATTTGATCAATTTAGCTCCATTTTGCCATGAAAATGCAAGGTTTGCACTCCTTTCCTACCAAGGGAACAAAACCTCAAAGAATATGCAAAACGGGAAACTAAAGATAGTAAATGACCCAATTATGCACTAAAAAGCATAGGAACGAGGCTAATTTGGGGACTAAATATGCTTAAATATGAGTCACATCACATAGCAATTCCACTTTCATCAACATGAATAACCTACTTAACCTTGTTGATGTTAAACAGATGTGAAAGATCTTATCATCATAAGACTCTCGACTCTATGCCAATATTTTCTCAAATTTAACACATAGATTCGGAAATCTAAAATACATTGCACCTTTTCCAAGTCTCCCAATCACTCTTTCTCAGAAGAGAGCATTTGTACATTATTCTCAATAAGTAATATGCTATCAACATATAAGACATGGGAAAATAATTCTGGCTCCCACTTAACTTCATGTATAAATATGATTCTTCAATAATGTGAATGAAATCATTCTCAACTATCACATGAACGAAAAGTATAATCCTTTGATGCCTGCTTAAGACCATTCTAGGATTACTTAAGAAAGCTTTGCACAATATGTTAGGATTCTCAGATCTTTATCTAAGGTTTTGTGTTCCAAACACATCCTTCTCTAAATTCCCATTTTAGAAAAGCGAATTTTAATACCATTTGCCATTCTTTATCAAAATGAAATGTGGCAATTCCTAACATGATTTTATCTTGATTAACATCTTCATGTCAATCTATGCTTTTACTTTAAAGAGTATCGCCTTAAAGTAAATCTACTCTTGAGTAAACTTTCGAATTGTAATGCTTTGGCTTATATACAACAAAGTTGATTTGGGACAAGGTCATAATACCATTACTTTCGAAAAGTAACATATTAACAACAAGAGATGTGTGCTTTACTCCCACTCTATCTCAATAGATTATAGTTCCATTACTTTCAAAAAGTAACACAATAACTATAAGACATGTTTGTTACGATCTACTCCCACTCTATCTCTTAGAAATACATCTATCTTCTTAAGAGATAGCTTTGAGAGTTACAAACATATTTGGTGGAGTAATAGAAGTTTGTCTAGACTGACGTGTTAGCACATAAAAAGACCAGCTCTATCATGGCAGCTTGATTCATGTAATATGCGAATCTGATCCATGTCATTTGTTAAATAGACTCTCTATTTCAGGTATCTCCTGGTTGACCATTCGTTTAGAATAATGTGTCCGTTTTGGATCGCAAATTCCCAAGAACGAGTTCGATAACTCAATTCGACTTATATCTATGTTATATACAAACTTGAGGTCTTAACTCCTCCCATAGCTCGTATGGAGTCTTATATATGGTATAGCCAATTGGTTTATAAAATTTTCCCTTTTTAGAGTTCAAATAACTCCTTTTGACTTTATAATCATTCTATCTTATAATAAATAAGATGTGATATTAAGTCACAAAAGCTTCATGGCTTATGAACTTAATTACAATGATCCCATCGTTGTAATTCTTTTATGAATAGATTAAGTCAACATAATTTATGTTTTGATATGTAAAGTGTATAATGACAAGTTTTTAGAACGAAAATAAATTCCATAACCGAATGACTTGGATTGAAAGCCAAGCCATTAAAATTCATACAACCCTTGTTTGCAAAATGGAAATAAAACAAATTTCCATGTCCAACATGGAAATCAAAAGAGGTTCTAAAAATAACAAGCCAAAATACAACAATACTAAAAGACAATAAAATAAAAAGCCAAGCTTCCATAAGCTTTATTCTATGGGCGGCTACACTAGCATCCCTTGTTGAAGATCATCCTCAAGCTTGCTTATCCTTTCCTTTGTCCTTACTCACATGCCCTATATTACATTTAAAGGGGGTGAGAATCACAACTTGTATCTAAATACCAAAGTTGAGATTTCTATCAATAACATAATTGATTAGAGAATTTATTATCTACTGGAGTCACACGTCCAGCTTTATCATCTCCAATATACTTAGGGCAATTACGATTCCAATGACCCATACCACAACAATAGTGGCACTTATCTTCAGAAGATGCACCCTTTTTCGGCTTGGAAGAGTTATTCCCAATAACTTTCCCTTTACCCTTGTTGGGTTTCTTACCCTTACTAGTACTCCGCTTGAAATTCCCTTTGCTTTTGTTGTTTATGGCAAGCACATCCTTAGTTGAACTCACATCAAGACCCATATCCCTCTCAGCTTGTACAAGATATTTGTGCAATTCATGGAGAGAAGTCTTCATGTTTTGCATATTGTAGTTTACCCTAAACTGCACATATGCTTTCACCTTGTTCAAGGAATGTAGAACTCCATCTATGCAAGTTGCTCGGGAATATTGACCCCTTGGGTCTTAAGAGTCTCAACAAGCTCAATCAATTTGAGTACATGAGGGCTAACCTTTTGGCCCTCTTTTATGTTGATCTCGAAAAATGCGGAGGCCGCCTCATATTGGATTATTCATGGAGCTTGCGAAAACATGGTCACAAGCTTGGTGTAGATCTCATAGGCCGTGCTCATTTTGATAGCACTCCTTTGGAGATCGGGCTCCATAGAGAAAATCAAGACGTTCTTGATAGCGGCCGACTCTTTTAGGTAAGCCTCATAGACTTCCCTTGCGGCGGAGGTTGACCTAGTAGTAGGTGCGGTGGGAGCGGCTTCGGTAAGGTAACGAAACTTGTCGTCACCTTCAGCGGCCAAACGGAGTTGCGCATCCCAATCGACGAAGTTAGAACCATTCTTTTCAAGTTTGCATCGATCCATAAAGGATCGGAGCCAAGAAGCATTGGGGAGTGGTGGAGCGTTTGTGCTAGTTGATGCGGATGTGATTGGAGTCGACATTGCAAACTAATCAAATTGACTACAAAATAGAAAATGAAGGAATTATTGATGTGACCATAATTAGCGCACATTTAGTCCCCTAATTGAGCCTATTTTGCATACTATTATAACATTTCATGGCCATTTTATCCGTCAAAACCTTTCTATTTGCTTTTCTATCGCATTTCATATGTTTTGTAGAAAAGGAGAAAATAAGGCGGAAATTCCCGTCTTTTGTGCATATTTGGAAGCCATTTGATGATATTAGATGGACTAGTATGAAGAGGAGGCAAGAATGATGACCAAAGATATAGGAATAAAGTGTATGTAGAAGGATCAAAGGGTTAAAAGTAAGAATGACGAGAGGGAAGGCATTACAAGAAGAAATCGCTCAAAAACCGAACCAAGGGTTGCTCCTTTGGCTCTGAAAATATGCTAGATGGAACGGCATCGAAAAATCAAGTGATCTAGGCTTTTGAATCACTCCAATAGGAGTCCGGATGAGGAAATAACGTCCGTTTTACAATCCGAGCTCAAGATACAACTCAACCCGCTCGGGACAAATTCAACCCGCTCGGGTTGAAGCCCGGGACGCCCATATTTCGCTCGGGACGAGCGGATTCCTCCCTTGCTACAATCCGAGCGTCTTGCTCAAGGATCCGCTCGGATTGCCCCTACAATCCGCCCGGATTGTCCCCAATCCGCCCGTCTTCCGGGCCGGGAAAAACAAGAAAACTCGCTGGAAGAGAATCCGCCCGGATTCCCTACAATCCGCTCGGATTGCCCCACCAGAATCCGCCCGGATTCTCTTGAATCCGCTCGGATTCCACCGCCCAAATCCGTCCGTCCCGACCTTATTCCGCCCGGATTTCTTCACAGCACGATTTCGTCTTCTTCAAGCTACGAAAAGAGAAGCCCTTCTCTCGTAAAATCCCGAGTCTCCTTGCTCAACTTAAAAAGTGTAATTACTAGTTTAGCCCTTAGTTAACCTAATGCATCCCACCTAATTTCCACTATAAATACCCCATCTTTGTAATTAATCAAGCATGTTGTTTTTGGGTAGAAAATCCTTCTTTAGATTAGATTAGGAGTAGATTAGAATAGATTACTCTTTAATCTTTCCACAAATTACACATTAATCTCTCCTTAATTATTGTTCAAGTTTATTATTCAAGTTTATTATTGGGTAATTGAAGATTATTGGGTTATTATTGGGAGATTGACAACCTTCCATCAATCATCAAGTTTCTTCTTTTATTCTTGCTTTATTATTTGGATCATCTCAAGTTGGTATAATTCTTTTACCCTTTTACTCTTTATTGTTTATTTCTTCATTCTATTATCATGTTTATACTTGTTGTGATGATTGACACCATTAATGACATGTTTCCCATGATAATGAGTGAGTAGTTTCTTTAGCTAGGATTAATGGGTAATTAGGGGAAATCAACATGGGATTGATTCATGCTTAATCTAATGTGTTTTCATAATCAAATTGCTTGCTTGTTGTGATGTCAACTTTATGCACATGTTATGTTTGATGAAATGCTAAGCCTATGAATCCTTGCATTTACAACCATCTCTTATCTATTCAACTTGACTTGTAAGATATAAACCAACTCGAGTCTTGTTAGACCATGCATTGAAGTTGATTAGGAGGAAAGTAAGTCGACTTGTAGGTGTTGTACAATCTAATCGATTCGGCTCCGGGACCCAACTCTTCCTAAGAACCGTAAGATATAACCCAACTCGGTTCCTCCACAACATTAATTGCTTGCAACCTTGTAAACATGTTTGTATGATCAACACCATGAATCCCCTATGACCCCATGATATCCTAGCACTTTTAATCATTTGTTTACATCTTTCCTTTTATTGTTTGCTTTACTTTATTATTTGCATTAGTCTAGACCAACTACAAACCCAACCAAATTGTGACACTAGCGTAAATTGAGATAGATAGACTTAGAACCCAAAGCACACCGTCCCATGGATCGACCTCGACTTACCGCTAACTAGTTGTATGTTGAGTATTATAAATGTGTTTGATTGAGAGCCACGACGACACTCTTATCAAAATGGCGCCGTTGCCGGGGACGGTGCTATGTGATTAAGTTCTTACTTGTTTGTCTATTTTAATTGTGCTTTCACCTTGAGGAACTTGTTCCTCAAGGATCGTTTTTACCGTTTTCTTGTAGTTTCCATGTTTTTAGTTGTATCTCTATCTTGACCAATGATGATGACCCAAGACTTAACATATGGAGTATGTGGAGGATCTTTTGAGTATGACTATGGGTATGGGGAGTTTGAGGAACAAGTCAACACAAACCTACCTTATTATTTGTACAACGAAAATCCTAACCACTACCCCAATTTTTCCCACCAAAATCACCACACCCAATATCAACAACAACCATCCACCAAAAACCCACTTCATAATGAGCTTCAATTGCCACAATACAACCACTTTCACACTTACCCACAACAAGAAGATGAACCCATTGAAAATGTGATTCTCCAAATGATGGGAGATCAACAAAACTTCTTCAAACAAATGCTAGAGGAGAGCCAAAAGTGGGACAATGTTCTTCAAGGCATTGTTGCCCAAAGTGAGGAGTTGGAGATTCAAATTGCCCAAATGAGAGAATCCCAAGAAACCACCCCCCACCACTCCTTGGACATTGACCATGAATGTGAGTTTGAAGGAGTTACCTTTGATGAGAAGTGGGAAGAGCCAACCTCTTTGAGCTCTTGTGAGTATGAAAGTGTGGTATTTGATGATGAAGACATGAGGTTGAGTAAGCCAAATACTCTTAGCCTTTGTGAGTATGAGGGTGTGTCATTTGAAGTAGATGTTGAGGTGTTGGAGAATGAGTTGGTGAAGAAGAGTGAAGCCCCCATTTATGATTCTTATGGAGATAGCGACGATGACAAGCCTATGGAAGAAGCTTGTGCGGGATATGTGTCTTGCAATGAAGAAGAGGAATGGAGTTGTGAGATTGCCTTACTTGAGGAGCCCATCCTTGAGAAGTTTGAGGTATGCTTCCATGAAGAAGATGAATTCCTCTTTCCTATTGACCATGAAGACCTTTTCGCACCCACCATGGAACCTATGATTGTTGGAGATGATATGGTAGACCTTATCCAAAAGGTCAAAACATCATATAAAGGGTACTTGGTGGAGAAGCTCAAGAACAAAATTGCAAATGAACGTGCTTGTGGAGGTTTGGCACCCACAATCTCAACTCCTAAGGTATCCGATCATCAATGTTATGAGAATTCTCCTTCTACTTTGGAAGGATTGACAAATCAAAGTGCTATCATCATCACCGAAAGTGAAAGAGAGGGTAGTGAGTGGAAGTCTCCGGGCAACCATGAACCATACTTCTTACCTTATGATGACAAGAATCATGGGCTTATTGGTTTGAGGCATTGGGAAAGCTCTAGTGCCAAGGACAAGGTGAAAGAAAGGATATATGACAAGGTTCCTTGGCCAAATTTCATGTTCAAGTGGAGCAACCCATACATATGCTTATTTGGAGCTTGTTCACAAGCTTTCGATCTTCTTCTAAGAGCCTTGAGCTCTATGGACAAAAATTTTTACAAAGTGAACTAGTTTGGTGGAGTCCTATCTCAAACCACCATTTGTAAGATACCCTTTTCCCTTGACTTTGCATTACATTTAGCTTGCATTTGTATTATATTTCATATTGCATTTACATTAGTTAGTTCATATGTATAGTTTGCATTGTAATATATCTCACATGATTCATGTAGATAGTTGCATATAGATTAGAATTCATGCATAGTTACTAATGGCCAAACCTATTCATTTCTACACTAGAAATAGTGTTTAAATCGGTTTGGGGAGGTTTGATCATAGGTGACTTAAGCATTAACATGCATCATATAGTATAGTTTAGATTGCATTCATTTGTTATATATGTCATATAGAATTACATTTAGTTAGAGCATGCATTCATTCATACCATATCATTGCATTTGTACATTATTTCAAAAAAAAATCAAAAATCCAAAAACATGTATTTCTTTTTCATTCCTACTCCTACATGTACATTGAGGACAATGTCCAAAATAAAGTGGGGGATGGGAGTTTATATTCCAAAAATGCATAAAAATTGAAAAATTTCGAAAAATCACAAAAATACGTCTTTTAATTTCATAAAAACAAAACCCATAAAAATTTGAAAAATTGAAAATCCAAAAACAAGTTCATTTCCTTTGTAGTGTAGACTAGTATATATTGTTTTGTATATATTGTGTTTGTTCATCCTTTTTCACATTGATTGACTACGCCACATCCGAGACATGAGGATATTGAAGACCGCATGGTATGATCTTTCCAATTTCCTTTTTCCTCTTTATGTTAATGACTATGTGGCTTTATTTTGATTGATGCGGTAAAAACAATGTGAACTTAGGACTTGCATTTAGTTTATATGACATATTAGTTGGTAGAAACATTTGCATTAGGATGTTTATATGGTAGTTGCATCATGGCATGTAGTTTGCATGTTAGAAAAATTTTGTGAAACCGTCTATTTGGGAAGCTTGACAAGTGTATATAGGCCCTAGTAGATGCTTTTTCTTCTTAAGACTTTGCTTGTTAGAATACTTGTAAAACACCCTAGGATGTGTCATGCTAGTATCCTTTGACCCATGGTTTAAGGCCGAGTCAAGAGTACCTTGTGGTGTGATAACTCTTTGGCTACCGTTTATTCCAAGGTGACCCTTGAAACCATGCATCCATCCATCCATCATCCATGTTCTACCACATTTTTGTCATCAAAGGGAATGGGCACAAAAAGAAATCAATTTGAGTTCAATGAAATGAAAAATGAAAGAAAGTTTGCAAAAATGCATCAAAAGAAAAGAGGAGTAACAAAAATGAAAACTCCTATGCTTCAAATATAAGCCACCCTCCCTACATATGGGGTGACTTTGAAAATGTTCAAAAAGAAATGCAAAAGTTGAAAGTTGTCAAGTGTTGAAAAGCCAAAAATCAAAAGAAATGGCAAAAGAAAGTGTTCTCAAATGTTATATGCCACATGAAATTGGGGGGAAAAACAACAAAAAAGCAAACTCCCAAGTGAAACTCAAATATCTATCGATCCCTTTATCCATCGTATCCATTTTTGTGCATGGTAGAGAGGGGACGACCCTTCTTCTTGTCTAGGCAAGAGGGGGAATTCCGCGATCCTCCAGTGTTTCTAACACCATAGGGAGTCTATTCTTGACAAAAGCATTTAACGATTGAGGACAAAGGTACCCTAGCTTGACACATTTTGGAGGTGATTTATTGGTATCCTTCTAGGCTTAGTAGTTTGAATAAATTGCATCTATGAAGGAGTGTGTACCCTTGAATTGCTTCCCTTGTAGATAATTTCCGCCACTTAGATGAGGAAAGTGGCTATTCTTTTGTAGATGCATCCATTACTTGATTTTGTGTGCTTAATGTTTGGATGTGTCACCATTTTGGCAAGACCCACCTTGCCTTGCAAGAAGGCATCCTACCTCATGGTTGTCTTGTTGTGAGTTGAAGAGGCGGAGTGAGACCCGCTAATTGTCTCATATCGGCTATGTTATTAGGTTAGTTTAAATAAAGGTCTAGTTTTTGTCACCTCTCTACTCGGGACGAGTAAAGGTTCGGTTTGGGGATATTTGATGTGACCATAATTAGCGCACATTTAGTCCCCTAATTGAGCCTATTTTGCATACTATTATAACATTTCATGGCCATTTTATCCGTCAAAACCTTTCTATTTGCTTTTCTATCGCATTTCATATGTTTTGTAGAAAAGGAGAAAATAAGGCGGAAATTCCCGTCTTTTGTGCATATTTGGAAGCCATTTGATGATATTAGATGGACTAGTATGAAGAGGAGGCAAGAATGATGACCAAAGATATAGGAATAAAGTGTATGTAGAAGGATCAAAGGGTTAAAAGTAAGAATGACGAGAGGGAAGGCATTACAAGAAGAAATCGCTCAAAAACCGAACCAAGGGTTGCTCCTTTGGCTCTGAAAATATGCTAGATGGAACGGCATCGAAAAATCAAGTGATCTAGGCTTTTGAATCACTCCAATAGGAGTCCGGATGAGGAAATAACGTCCGTTTTACAATCCGAGCTCAAGATACAGCTCAACCCGCTCGGGACAAATTCAACCCGCTCGGGTTGAAGCCCAGGACGCCCATATTTCGCTCGGGACGAGCGGATTCCTCCCTTGCTACAATCCGAGCGTCTTGCTCAAGGATCCGCTCGGATTCCCCCTACAATCCGCCCGGATTGTCCCCAATCCGCCCGTCTTCTGGCTGGGAAAAACAAGAAAATTCGCTGGAAGAGAATCCGCCCGGATTCCCTACAATCCGCTCGGATTGCCCCACCAGAATCCGCCCGGATTCTCTTGAATCCGCTCGGATTCCACCGCCCAAATCCGTCCGTCCCGACCTTATTCCGCCCGGATTTCTTCACAGCACGATTTCGTCTTCTTCAAGCTACGAAAAGAGAAGCCCTTCTCTCAGAAAATCCCGGAGTCTCCTTGCTCAACTTAAAAAGTGTAATTACTAGTTTAGCCCTTAGTTAACCTAATGCATCCCACCTAATTTCCACTATAAATACCCCATCTTTGTAATTAATCAAGCATGTTGTTTTTGGGTAGAAAATCCTTCTTTAGATTAGATTAGGAGTAGATTAGAATAGATTACTCTTTAATCTTTCCACAAATTACACATTAATCTCTCCTTAATTATTGTTCAAGTTTATTATTCAAGTTTATTATTGGGTAATTGAAGATTATTGGGTTATTATTGGGAGATTGACAACCTTCCATCAATCATCAAGTTTCTTCTTTTATTCTTGCTTTATTATTTGGATCATCTCAAGTTGGTATAATTCTTTTACCCTTTTACTCTTTATTGTTTATTTCTTCATTCTATTATCATGTTTATACTTGTTGTGATGATTGACACCATTAATGACATGTTTCCCATGATAATGAGTGAGTAGTTTCTTTAGCTAGGATTAATGGGTAATTAGGGGAAATCAACATGGGATTGATTCATGCTTAATCTAATGTGTTTTCATAATCAAATTGCTTGCTTGTTGTGATGTCAACTTTATGCACATGTTATGTTTGATGAAATGCTAAGCCTATGAATCCTTGCATTTACAACCATCTCTTATCTATTCAACTTGACTTGTAAGATATAAACCAACTCGAGTCTTGTTAGACCATGCATTGAAGTTGATTAGGAGGAAAGTAAGTCGACTTGTAGGTGTTGTACAATCTAATCGATTCGGCTCCGGGACCCAACTCTTCCTAAGAACCGTAAGATATAACCCAACTCGGTTCCTCCACAACATTAATTGCTTGCAACCTTGTAAACATGTTTGTATGATCAACACCATGAATCCCCTATGACCCCATGATATCCTAGCACTTTTAATCATTTGTTTACATCTTTCCTTTTATTGTTTGCTTTACTTTATTGTTTGCATTAGTCTAGACCAACTACAAACCCAACCAAATTGTGACACTAGCGTAAATTGAGATAGATAGACTTAGAACCCAAAGCACACCGTCCCATGGATCGACCTCGACTTACCGCTAACTAGTTGTATGTTGAGTATTATAAATGTGTTTGATTGAGAGCCACGACGACACTCTTATCAAAATGGCGCCGTTGCCGGGGACGGTGCTATGTGATTAAGTTCTTACTTGTTTGTCTATTTTAATTGTGCTTTCACCTTGAGGAACTTGTTCCTCAAGGATCGTTTTTACCGTTTTCTTGTAGTTTCCATGTTTTTAGTTGTATCTCTATCTTGACCAATGATGATGACCCAAGACTTAACATATGGAGTATGTGGAGGATCTTTTGAGTATGACTATGGGTATGGGGAGTTTGAGGAACAAGTCAACACAAACCTACCCTATATATCCATGACACTCATAATGTCGAAAATCATGGTTAAAATTTTCAAGTTTATTTCGAGAAAAATATAGTTGTAATTTATCGGTTTTATCAAATAAAACATCTAAAGTATTCAAAATTAATCCAATTAATTTTAAAACTTTAGATCTGATAAGTGGGATATAAATTCAACCTAAAATAATTTTCTCATGCATTGTAATTTGTTTTAGCCATTTATGCTAAAATAGTCACTATTTTTGCCATTTTTACACTAAAAATTCATAAATCATGCAAAATGAATCAAGTTCATCTCAAATTTTACACACAGTGAGTAAAACATGCATGTGACAACATATTAAAATTTTATGTCCTGTTTCAAAATTTAACTATATTTAACCATTTTACCTCCTTTTAATGCATTTTTATCTCATAAAAATCATAAATCATGCAATATTAATCACATTAATACCAAATTTTACAGACAATTAGTAAAATATGCATGTGAGGTCATATAAAAATTACAAGGTCAGAGACTTAGTTTAACTATTTTTAGCATTATAATTTCCATTTTAGTCATAAAAATGTAATAAAATAACTAAAAATCATTAAAATGAGAATAAATTACCATAAATCATAAAAATGACCTAAAATCATTTTAGGAATAGAATATACAACATGCAACATGATTTCGTGATTTTATCTAATAAATCACAAATATTAAGTTTTAATTAAGTTACTAATAACTCGAAAAAACTATAAATCGATTATGCATGCAACATCCTATGCTCTGATACCAATTGTTAGGTTCATATACCTATTATTAGACTCTTCTAATAGTGAAATAATTAACATATTAATATGAGTTCTTTAGATCTAGTGCATGCATAACTAAATAAGTGATTAAATGAGAAAAACAATGTTCCTTACATTGTCATAAGGCTCGAAAATTTGGACACAAATAAGGTCATCTTCCTTATTTGTTCTTGAGCTTAAATGTAATGGATGATCCTCCATAATCCCAAATGTAGAGATCCTCCTTTGATTGCACCCAAAACAAATCCCTCAAACTAATATATTAACTAACTAGATTAATATAGTAGTATCCTTAAAATAATTCTAATAATGTTCTTATTACTACACTAGTAATCCTTTATTGTTATTAGAATTTTGGATGAACAATCTTTTGGTTTTCTAAAACAAGTTTTAGAGAGAGTTGAGAGAGGAGGAGGTAAAAATGCATGTGAATGAATGAGAAGAAAAAACAAGAGCAAAAGATGCTCTTATGGGGTAGTGAGGCCGGATGGAGTGAGGGAGAAAAGCCAATGCATGGTCTTTGCTTTTCCTTTTGTTCTTCACAAGGAATAGTAGGTGTAAGACTAGTTAGACTAGGTATGATTATGTTTATTTTATCTCATAAAATAAATCATCCATAATCCACTACAACCCCCTCCATTTCGGTCCATATGTATAAAATGGACAACCATTTTATTTTGTCAATTTGTCATTTGTCATACAATATCTCACATGTAGTAAGTTACATGTTATTAATTAATTTAATGCATATTTATCAAATAAATATCATTTTATATATTAATTAAATTACATACAACAAATTGACTAGTGATTCTTGATCACATAAATAAAATGGGTCATATAATTATAATTCACAACATATTGTAATTATAATTAACCATTCATTCTTATCTCTATTGTTTCACAAACAATAATCAATTTTAGTAATAAAGTATTTCCATTACTAAAATAAATCTTATTTAATCAAATTACAATAAGATATAAATATTCTCTCTCACAAATGAATTATTCAATTTTAAGGAATTGATTAACTTGTATCGTCATACAATTAATCAATTTTTCTATTAAGGGAATTGTCCTATAGGTGTGACCTTAAGGGATCAACTGATCACCACCGTCAAATGACAAGATCTTGTCAAACTCTATTAGCCAATCATTACTGATTAATGTTGATCAGTTGACTATATAAATGAATCATCCCTTACGTATTCTTAATATGAGATTTTAACATGTGATCGCACTATTGTTGAGGACACATACTCCAACAACTTGTACTACAACGTGAGTTCAAATTTTTGAGTTCGAGGAGCTCCGGGCTTGGTTGAGCACAAATCGACTCATTTACGTCCCTAGTGGCATTAACAAAAGGTTCAATTATAAGTGAAGTAAAAATAAAATACAAAGATGTAAATTATTGGTTTCATCATATTCAAAATTTAAGATGATGGTTGATATTCTATAGTAACGGGCTTAGAGTGATTAAACATAATTTCACTTTATCTACTGAAATCTATATATCAATACTATATATTAAATCCAGAAACCAAGGGACTTCAATGTAATTAAAGAAAGTTATACAAATTAATTATACTATATAGTTTTAAATCACTAGCACCGTATGATGGACCCGATTAAGAGATCTCAATGCAAATATTATACAGTTTGGGTTAAAATTAAATTACATAGAAGCTTGATAATTTTCCTAAATATTTGTACGAGACTAAAACATGATCAATTTCCTTAAAATAAAATAATTAATTAAGATGGTCAATTTCGTTAAATTAAAATAATTAATTAAGATGGTCAATTTCAAGGAAACTAAAAGAAAGAAGATGCTTGGTAATTTTCCTAAATATTTATAAAAGACTAGAAGATGGTCAATTTTCTTAAAATAAAATAATTAATTAGTATAAACATGCACACTTATGGTATTAATTATTATCATAATAAAGTTATATTTTAAATTTAAATTCTATGCAATTTTATTAAACTTTATAGTTTATTAGATGTATAGAGATGTTAATTATTTAACATACAAAAATATAATATAAGTAGGTTATAAATAATTCAAGTTAGATTCCATAATATATAATATTGCATAATTCTTTCGATTTGATTTAATGCATATATTTAATATATTTATATAAATATATAATACTCTTAAAATGGCATGCCTAAGTAGTAAAAGTAATTTCGCCAGTAAAGAAAAGAATAGAATTGTAGTAACATTGGATATATTTATATGATAGTAATCACTCATTTGAGTAGTAAAAGTAACAATATTATCAGCGAGATTGGTGAAAGTGGTAGAAACAACGGAAGTTGTGAAATAATCAAAATTAATGCGACAATAGTGAAAGTAACAATAATTACGGCGGGAATAGTGAAATTATCAATATTAATGCGGCAATAGTGATAGTAACAATAATTATGGCGGGAGTAGTGAAAGTAACAATGATTACAGACAAGTAGTGAAATGTTATTACTATTGTTTCATTAATAATAGTAAAATATTAATAGCGGGAGTAGTGAATTTGTCTCAAAATTTATTTCATCGTAATTTTAGGATATGTCATAGAAAAATATATTAGTGATAAATTTAGGGGTTATGCAACTTTAAGTAATTTTATTTAATGAAAAACAAATAATGGTAAGTGGAGGTAGCCCGGGCGAAGCCGGGCACCAATACTAGTAATAATAAAAACACAAACCAAACATTCAAACTTTTTGTCACATCAACATTTATCACTTATTCACCCATTTACCCTCCACCTCATCAACAACACAATTCTTTTAAAAAAAAGAATAAAGAAAATACCAACAAACAATAAATTTTCATCATCCGTCATATTCATTACCTATTTTATAAATAAAAGCCCACCAAACAACTCTTGACCCGTTTATTTGTGTAAGGCGACCATGAACAAGATTATTATACAACGAGTCATTTTAATAACTCTCTTTATTCATTACCTTTTTATGTTTGGATCCGTTTCACACATTTTTTTTTAATGTAAAACCATCTTATACAAGTGACAAGATCCAATGTTTTCTTTTGAAGCAATCGAAAAAAAACATTTCGCAAAAGCTTACCATTTCATATAGAATTCTTTTTCCAGCAGCTTTAGTCAATAGTTTTTATATTATAGTGGTTAAATAACAAAGTCTTTGAAATAGAATGCATAATGACAAAATTATGAAAGTCCCGTGCATTGCACGGGTAGCAAAACTAGTTTTATTAGTGAAAACATAAACCTTTCATAATTTGAACTTGAAATTTCATGACCATTGACTCTCTATCATGCGAGATATCATCTGAAGCAGATGCATGGTTGGGATGTTTTTTTCATTACGCAAAATATGGAGAAGCTAAATTTCTTGGGGTGATTTCCCTACATAATACTATGAGATAAAATAATTATTTATGTATGGTTATTTTAAAAATAATTTCCACTATATTGTTTATGTAGGCTTGGACGATCTAAAGCAAATGGAAATAAAAATAAAATTGTATTTCCTTATATAATGTAATGTTAAAGAATTATTTCCTACATATAGTTCATTTAATTCCTTATTTTTTATTTTTATTTTAATAGATTATAAATAATTATTACTCACATATACTATTATTCCGTATATTATACTAAGTTTAAATTGCATTTATGACAAAAAAAAATAATTAAATATTTTCTTTTAAATTTGTAAAAAAATTATTTTATGTAAATACATTTTTTCATAGTTTTATCTAGTGATTGTTATATTGATGATGTTTATTTATATTCACTATTTGTTAAGATGCACCAAAAATTGAGCGCACCAATTTTTATTTGAAGTGTACTTACTCTCGAAATTCTGATTTATAGAAAAAATTAGATGATATAGGAAAAAAAAACTCAAACAATGATATGAAATATACGGTTAAATTGACATAAGTTTGATCTTACCATTTATGATACAAACAATAGCTACAATTATGAAAAAGTGTACTACATAATATAAATTCACACAAATCGTAATTAAAATATTTTTTTTATCATAAATATAATATAAATTTATTAAAAATGGAGTAGTAGTATATGTGAATATTAATAATATATTACTTATTAAAATTTTAAAATAAATAAAGCATTCAAGAAACTATATTTAAAGAATAATGTTTTTAAAATACATTATATACAAGGGATTCATCCAAATTGTTTTTTTTATTACATGCCTATTGCTTTGGATTATCCAATCCTACATCAACTATATGGTGGGAATTAATTTTAAAACAACCATATAGAGAAATATTTGCTTGTAAGGTTCATATACCTATTATTAGACTCCTCTAATAGTGAACTAATTAACTTGTTAATTATATGTTCTTTAGATCTAGTGCATGCATAACAAAATGAAAGATTTATAAGAAAAACAATGTTCCTTACATTGTTGGTTGGTTCGAAAATTTGGGCACAAGTAAGGTCACCTTCCTTCACTTGTTCTTGAGCTTATAATGATGGATGATCCTCCTAAGACTCCAAGTTTAGAAGCCACTCCAATAAATTGCACCCAAGATGAATCCCGAAAATCTCTACTAATATTAACTAGATATGTAGTAGAAATATTACCTTAATAACACTAATATTCTTATATTACTACTTCTAGTAATAGATTTGGTGTATTAGTATTTATTGAGAGCTTTTATGAATTTTGCATGTGAGAAAGCTAGAGAGATATAAACTAAACTAGCCAAAAACAAGAAGTGATAAAATGAGCAACCAAATGCTCCTTTTATCAAGCCAAAACCGGTGGCTTTTGGACAAAAGAGGAATCTTTTGTCTTTTGTTTTTAGTCTATAGTTTGTGTAGGTAGTGTGTAGGGTTTAAGCTTTGTAAGATATGTCATGGATAAGTCACTATCACACATTGTTATAACAAAAAGAACAAGACAAAACAAGAGCATCTCTTGCTCTTATTTGGCCGAAATAATGGACCCTTTATGGTCTATTTTTGCCTTTTGTCATTTGTCCCACAAATGCTTATAAGTCATATGTTCAACTATCTTACATTTTTAATTATTAATGTAATCATTTAACACTTAAATATTCCAATTAATAATATAATATACACTCCACTTTTTGAGTAGTATACTACCATTATATCAATATATAATGGGTCCCATAATTACTAGTTAGTTAAAATTACAACTTCTTGTAACTTTAAATAACTAATTACCTCTACCTCAAAACTTATATTAATATCTCAACTAATTTAGTAATATAACACTTAATTACTAAATTAAATCTTATTTAATCACATTAAAATAAGACGCAAAATTGCACTCCCATAATTAAGGAATTAATTAATTCGTATCGCATACAATTAATTAAATATCTATTTGGGCCTCATCCTATAGGTGTGACCTAAAGGGATCAACTGACCACCACCGTCACACGACAGTAATGTCAAACTCTAGTTAGCCAATCATTACCGATTAATGACGGTCGATCCGATCGTATAAAGAATCATCCCTCACGTATTATTAGTATGAGATTTAATTATGATATTTAAATCATGTGATCGCACTATTGTTGAGGACACATTTCCCAACAATCTCCCACTTGTCCTCGACAAGTGTGCGTCACCAATTCTCTTGTCCTATTACAATCTCCCACTCAATGCAAGGTGTCTTGCAGGTCGTACTTACATTTGATCATATCTTGAGTGGTTTTCTCGATCCGGAGATTAACCGTCGACCGGAATTATCTATCGAGATACCTTCCGAGCGTGGCCACGCATTTCCGGTTAACTACTCCTCGAGTGGCCTTGAGATTTCAAACAACCCCGACAAGGGGTGGACAATTCCTATCGCCCTATTCCCTTCGTTCACCCACACCCATCATAACCCAAAATATACCCAGTTTGACCTCATTTACGAAATCGTAGAGTATAAATCAAAGCTAATCAGAAGTTGTGCCAACTTCGGCGAATAGTCTCTAGTCAAAAGAATTGACTCATAAGAATACTATAGTAGCTCTTGCCACGACCAGGCTTTATGAATTACCAGAACTCTATAAGCGGTCACTGCCCGACAGATTGTCCCATACAGTCTGCCTGTGTGATCGACTAGTCATCCCATATGACTCTATGACACTTGAACTTGCCATCAATCGCATCACACTCTAGTCACTTGGAGACGTCACCTCATATAAGTAACTAGGGGCGAATACCAGGTCAATCCAGTTCACTTTAATGGGGTTCAATTTGTCTCTACAACCCATTCGGATATGACAAGGTAGCGAGTGAGTTTAATAAAACTCAAACGATAAATGTGATTATCACATATGAATAGTCAATACACTATTACTACTTCGTATTCTATAATCTTTAGTGTATTAATAACACTAGTTAAAATGCAATACAAGCTTGGCAAGTGGATATACCCGATATCCATATATTCCAACTTTATTAATTGCTATTTTCTTCCATTCAATGTTATCTCTAATAACATGAATTTCACTAAGTATATGTCTAGACTTCATACTAGACCTGAGCTCTTTAACTTGAAAGATGCTCCCACTGTTATCACATAACTTGTGATAGAGTCATTTGTAGAGGGATTCACCCTTAATCCCTACATTGACGATTTTATAACAATTTACTTAGAATCCTTTTGTAGAATTTGCAATGCGTGAAACTAAAACACTTTTCTTAGTTTGTTACTCCTTAGTCAATAACATTGGCTTAGGATTTCATCAAATCCTTTTAAGCTTGGAAACTAAAGTTTGTGCAACCCTTCAACACAAACTTAGTTTATCATCCAAACATGTGTACAAGTCATCAATTGTACTTTAAGACTTTCACAAGCCCATCTAATGAATTAACTTATTATTGATTCATAATGTACCTAGCATATGGTACATCACAGCACGTGCGTCTGTTGGCTTACATAATCGTTCTAATGGCGGAAACATTAGTAATCGATTTCATGTAATCAACAACTTAATGGGTTCAGTGAACGACTATGATTCCATCATAGTAATTCCACTTTCATCATCATGAATAAGCCATTCAACTTTGTTGATGTTAAAATGATACTGAAAGAACTTATCTTCATAAGACTCTTAGCTCTATGCCAATTTACTCTCACATAGATTCAAAATCTAGAATACTTTGCATCCCTTTCCAAGTCTTCCAATTACTCTTGCCAGAAGAGAGCATTGGTACATAATACTCAATAAGTAATATGTCTTCAATGTATAAGACATGGAAAAATAATTTTAGCTCCCACTTAACTTCATGTATATCATGATTCTTCAATCACGTGCATGAAACAATTCACTATAATCACATGAACGAAAAGTAAAATCCTATAATGCTTGCTTAAGATCATTCTAATGATCACTAAAGAAAGCTACGCATAACATGTTAGGATTCTTAGATCTTCATCTAAGATTTTGTGTTTTAAACACTTCCTTCTCTAAATTACCATTTTAGAAAAGCGAATTCTATTTGCCATTTATCATTGAAATGCGGCAATTCCTAACATATTATTTTTGATCAACATCTTTATGTCAATCTATGCATTTGTGTACTCTAAAGCTCTATTTACTTTTGAGGAGACCCTTGCCTTAAAGTAAATCTACTCTTGAGTAACAATTTTCGGATTGTAATGCTTCGGCTCGTATGTAACAAGGTCATGATACTATTACTTTCACAAAGCAATGTTTTGAACAATAAGACATGTGCGATAAACTCCCACTGAACTATGCTCTCATACTATCTTCATAGATAATAGTTCAATACCAACTCCCACTCTATAATTCAATTACTTTCACAAAGTAACATTTCAACTATAAGAGATGTTTGTGACGATTCAATCTACTCCCACTCTATCTCTCAGAAATATATCAATATTCATGAGAGATAGCTTTGTGAGTCACAAACATATATATTTAACGGAGTATTTAGGAGTTTATCTAGACTATGTATTAGCTTTCAAAGGGCCATCCTAACATGGCAGCTAGATAATATACGAGTCTTATCCATGTCATCTGTTTAATAGACTCTCTATTCTAGGTATCTCATGGTTGACCATCCAATTAGAATTACTTGTCCGTTTTGGATTGCAAATTCCCAAAATTGAGTTCATCAACTCAAACCGACTCATATTAGTTTGATCTTATGGGTAGTGACGCTAGGTCATAATCCATCTTTAATAAATCAAATTTATTACTTAGATCTTTGCCACTACGATTGGGTCGTAATGCTTAGAACTTTATTCAATTGGTTCTCTACGTCATTTTAGAAATTTCTCAAATCTCTCAAATGCTTCACCTTTTATTAGATTAAGTAAATATACCCTTATCTACTTGAATCATTGGTAAAAGTGACGAAGTAGTCATAAATTCCCCTTGTGGTGATGCTTATTAGAACACATACATCGGCATGTATTAGTCTCAACAATCACTTGCTTGTGTCCCTTTACCACTAAAGGAAGTGCAAATTATATTGCAAAGGAGACAAGATTCGCATATTCCATATGATTGAAAATCAAATGGTCCAATAATTCTAGTCAACACTAGCGTTTAATGCGTTTCTCATTTACGTAACCTAATTGAAAAATCAAATGTACATATCATTTGGATTATCAGTTATGAGTCTTTTGGTGCGTATTATGTAGATATCTTTACATGAGTTGGAACTGTCTAAAACTTGTGTATCATAAAGATAAGTGACATGGCTCACATCCATGTCTATTTTCAACAAAATACAACAATTGTCTTTGAAGACAAAATATAGATCCTTTCATGTCTCACATAGAAATGGAAATAATGTTTTAGACTAAGTGGATACATAATAACAATTATGTAAATTATAACTCAAAGCTATTAGCAAAAACAAGTACATAAATTTCTCTTGAAGTGGCGGCTACCCGAGCTCCATTTCATTGTCGGCGATCCATATCACCCTTGTTTAGCTTTTCCACATTTCCAAGTCCCACTTGGAGTAACAAGTCCAACTTTGATATCTTCTAAATACTTGGGGCAATTTCGCCTCCAATGGCCCATGATATTACAATAATGACATTCCTCATAGGATTTGGCACCCTTCTTGGTCTTGGTCTTGGTAGTCCCACTATCCATTTCCAATTTATAATCAGGTTTGAGTTTCTCGCCCATTTTTGCCTTCCCTTTATTAATACCAATACTCCTTTCATTTTCAAGGACACTCTTGCTAGAACTCCCACTGATTTTAACATTTCTCTTTGTTTCTTCAAACAAGGATGCCTTGGGTTTTGTAAGTTTTTATTCACAAGATTTTCTTTCCAAGGTGGTGGGCAATAATATTGGAGTGGGTGGATTGGAGGTGGTAAAGAAGCAGAAATTTCCATCCTGACCAATGCCAATGCGTAATTCTCTAATCGTTTCATTGTCATACTCGGAGCATTTTTCATCGAATGATTGGAGCCATGTTTCAACGGTGATAGGTGTAGGAGTATTAAATGAATTCATTGCGTATTATTTAACTACAAAAACGGAAATGAAGGAAATAAATGTCATCTATCGTTCTAATAATACTCGTAAATTTAACTACAAGCATTGCATTTATATAATGACCTCCACCCAACTACATAAATGATTCCGAGATCCAAATTCATATCAACTCGGGCACGGTGAGCCGATTCATCCCTTATTAATATAACTCGGTGGATTAACTTTTTAATCGATTCTACTTTTAGAACTCTCGGTCGATAAAAATTACTCTAATTCTCATCTTTAGTTCGGAACACATGCGACTACGGTCAACAATACTTCCGTTGAGCTCAATCCAAATTTCGATGTAATAACATTTTATTACCCCACTTCGCCAACGTAACAAGGTTTGTATTACGGTGAAGCCGGATTAACTCCCTCATGAAATTGGTACTTCATGGTTTTCTACTATTTGGTAAGGCTTTATCTCAATTATTATATGTGAGAGGTCTTGTCAATTTATTATCTATCACGTTTTAAGTGAACTAAAGCGGTGAACTACGATAATTATAATTGACACGGTCGATGACTCGATTAGATATGCATGTGTTGTTATGGCGATTTGGCAATGCATGTAACATATTAAAAGAAATGCAAAGCAATAAATAAAATTCCTAGTATGGCCTTCGTAAAATAGAAAATCAAATAATCTATTACATATTCGGAAACCAACTCCATTGGTCCCTTGAATCTTCAATCGGCACGCCTCCCAAGACACCGTCTTTCTCGGATCACCTTTCCGAATGGCACCGTCTTTGAAGATGCTCCATAATTACAAATAATAATAAAAATACAAAGCTATTCCTATTATACATTTGTAAAATGGAAAAACTAATGAAATTAAAAATAAAAGTGATACGAGATCACATTAAATTACAACCGAATCAATATTCCCTTTCATTACGGGTAATATCGATTAAAACTAAGGCCATACTAAGATAAAATTACATAATTCAAAATTATATAAATAAAAGACATTCAACAATTGAAATATGCAGCATTATAATATGTACCTATCATGCAAAATCATGTGCCAAATCGCCCTATTTAACTTATGTCGTACATATAGCCCGGTTTCATGGAAATGCGTGATAATAACATTTTAAAATCACTAATTAACACTTAAATCACATCTAAGCTCAAGTTAATTATCCTAACACATTTTAGGACTCAAAAATTAGTCATCACTAAATTTTTGACAATAATTCAACTTGATTTAATTTTATGCTCATTTTTGACCTTAAAATCATTATTTATGTGAAATAAATCCAAATTAAATCATAAAAGTTTCAAAATTTGAATTTTAAATTTTTGAACATTCTGGAATAATTCCATGACCCTCATAATGTAAAAAAAAAACATGGTTAAAATTTTCGAATTAAATTTGAGAAAATATAGTTGCAATTTTATCATAAAATGTATAAAGTATACGAAAATTAAACCAATAATTTTTACAACTTTAGATCTGATTAGTGGGATATTAATGCAACTTAAAATAATTTTCTCAAGCCATGCAATACGTTTTAGCTAATTTTTGCTAAAATAGTCACTATTTATGCCATTTTTACTCAAAAATCCATAAATCATGCTAAAGAAGATATTTAAATCTAGAAATTTACATACTCTCTGTAAATCTTGCATGTGACATCATATTAAAAGATCATGGCTTAATTCGAAATTTTACTATTTTTAACCATTTTACCTCTTTTAATCCATCTTTATCTCATAAAAATCATAAATCATGCAATATTAATCAAATTAACACATCCTTTTACACACAACTTGTAAAATATGTATGTGAGGTCATATAAAATTTTCAAGGTCAGAAACGAAATTTAACTATTTTTAGCATTTTAATTCCCATTTTAGTCATAAAAATGTAATAAAATGACCAAAAATCCTTAAAATGAGCAATAAATTTTCATAAATCATAAAAATGACCTAAAAACATTTTAGGACCAGAATATTTAACATGCATGGTGATTTCGTGGCTTATACTTATAAATCACAATTTTTTAAGTTTTATATGTTAACCTTTTAACTCGGAAAAACAATAACCGATTATGCATGCAACATCCTTATGCTCTGATACCACTTGTAAGGTTCATATACCTATTATTAGACTCCTCTAATAGTGAACTAATTAACTTGTTAATTATATGTTCTTTAGATCTAGTGCATGCATAACAAAATGAAAGATTTATAAGAAAAACAATGTTTCTTACATTGTTGGTTGGTTCGAAAATTTGGGCACAAGTAAGGTCACCTTCCTTCACTTATTCTTGAGCTTATAATGATGGATGATCCTCCTAAGACTCCAAGTTTAGAAGCCACTCCAATAAATTGCACCCAAGATGAATCCCGAAAATCTCTACTAATATTAACTAGATATGTACTAGAAATATTACCTTAATAACACTAATATTCTTATATTACTACTTCTAGTAATAGATTTGGTGTATTAGTATTTATTGAGAGCTTTTATGAATTTTGCATGTGAGAAAGCTAGAGAGATATAAACTAAACTAGCCAAAAACAAGAAGTGATAAAATGAGCAACCAAATGCTCCTTTTATCAAGCCAAAACCGGTGGCTTTTGGACAAAAGAGGAATCTTTTGTCTTTTGTTTTTAGTCTATAGTTTGTGTAGGTAGTGTGTAGGGTTTAAGCTTTGTAAGATATGTCATGGATAAGTCACTATCACACATTGTTATAATAAAAAGAACAAGACAAAACAAGAGCATCTCTTGCTCTTATTTGGCCGAAATAATGGACCCTTTATGGTCTATTTTTGCCTTTTGTCATTTGTCCCACAAATGCTTATAAGTCATATGTTCAACTATCTTACATTTTTAATTATTAATGTAATCATTTAACACTTAAATATTCCAATTAATAATATAATATACACTCCACTTTTTGAGTAGTATACTACCATTATATCAATATATAATGGGTCCCATAATTACTAGTTAGTTAAAATTACAACTTCTTGTAACTTTAAATAACTAATTACCTCTACCTCAAAACTTATATTAATATCTCAACTAATTTAGTAATATAACACTTAATTACTAAATTAAATCTTATTTAATCACATTAAAATAAGACGCAAAATTGCACTCCCATAATTAAGGAATTAATTAATTCGTATCGCATACAATTAATTAAATATCTATTTGGGCCTCATCCTATAGGTGTGACCTAAAGGGATCAACTGACCACCACCGTCACACGACAGTAATGTCAAACTCTAGTTAGCCAATCATTACCGATTAATGACGGTCAGTCGACTGTATAAAGAATCATCCCTCACGTATTATTAGTATGAGATTTAATTATGATATTTAAATCATGTGATCGCACTATTGTTGAGGACACATTTCCCAACATTGCTGTCATAACATTATGCAGGGAAATCACCCAATTTCTTGTACATTCATACCAAGAAAATAAACATAGTGCAATCATACCAAGAAAATAAACATATACGGAGTGTCATTAACTCATACAGATTAAATAACTCATATTTTCACAATATATCACGCGTTTCATAAATGATTTACTTATTTGTTATAATTTTTATTTGTTTTTATTTTAATTAAGGTAAAATAAATTATTTTCTCCTACCAACTCTAACAATTTACATAAATAACAAAAGCTACCAAGTATATATGAAGTATTGCAATTAGGATCCTCTCCATTTTCTCTCTCAAACCCATTTAATAATAGTTTCCCCTATATACTCTATTATTCCTTTAATTCTATGCATAAATTAGAACCGTTTGATGTTGACAATGCAACAAAATTTGTTGCATTGTGATTCGTTTTTAATCCAAAAGAAACAGTCCAAGGAACGGTTCACAATTGAATGCATTTCATCGCTTTTTGAAGTGTCATTACAGCAAGCCTAACTTCCAAGCTCTATATCTCAAGTTTTACTCATGCAAATACAATGATTCTTATGTCATTGGAAAGCTTGGGATTTTAGCCAAACAATGAATTTTGAATCACCTCTAAATCAGGTCTATAGCTTGAGTTATGGCCGATGCAAATAAACTACACATTACTGGACAACCCATGACCTATGTGAACTAAAAGTTCAATAACTCAAGATTCACTCCATGCATGTTTAAGGGTGATTATTTGAGGAGGGGGGGGGGGGGGTCAAAGTTAACTTCATTAGCTTTCCAATGAGTTAACATGAGCCTTGATATTCATCCGGAGCTAAGAGATAAGTCACCTACAAGATGCGACTAAATTCCCGAGATGTTCTCTAACCCGGTTTTGGACCTTCATCAAATTTGAGGTCCAATTCAAAATACGTCTAAGAACCTATGGTATGTAACGGCCAAAAACACTTCTATGATGAGCTTAGAGCATTTTTATCTCGGAACTTTTATCTTGAAAAGGTACCTATCATATCTTAATTGAAGAAGCAAACCGGGTGGACCATATGAGCACAGCTTGCAAGAGCAAGTACAATGTCGCTTTCAACCTTCCTCTTTTGATCAAGCAAGATCTATGAGATTCTTGTGGAGCCTCTTAGGACTCTTCCTACACTAGTTGGGGTCAGAAAATGCAGCATAAGAAGTCCAACCTTTTCATAAATAAGCAAAAGCAAGCAAACAAGGAGGATTGTCTTATTAGCTCATCTACTTTATGCTTTATTACTTTATGCTTTGTTTCAACTTTGTATTCAGCTTGTGTAAGGCCTTGGGGCTATTTTTATATTCTTTTGGCAGGTCATTTGTGGTCCTTAGATGTAGGTATGATGGATGGACAAGATTGTATTGCTTGGTCTATATAAACCATGCAAACCTAATGAGAAAATAAGATTTGAGTGAATTAAAACACAAGTTAGAAGCTCCTATGCTTAGTGCTTGGAGTTGGGTGAACTCTTTCCTTAGTGCTTGGGCTAATCCCTAGGCGTAATCGATTGCTTCGTGTTCGGATTAAGTCATATCCTTGTTTATTTCCTTTCATATCGTTCACTCAATTTCAGTCATTAAGTCATCTAAAAACAACCCCTTATTCTTGTTATTTTCGTGTGTTTCTTCAACTATTGAGTTTTAGTCCAAATTGGTACCAAGAGCCAGGTTATAACACGAGTTCTATCTTGTGTTAGTCTTGGGTTAAGCCTTTGTGAGTTCATTATATTCCTTAACTACAACCAAAATACAAAAATAACCCAATGAGTTGTAACGCCCCGAAAAACGAGCAGGCAGCTCAAAATAGCTCTTTTATTAATAATAGACAAGAGCGGAAATACAAGGGCGTCACCGGCGTATTCCCCCTTCGGAGAATACAAGGCTAAACAATTAAAATAAATAAACTATTAAAGCTTAAAACTATTTACAACTTATACTTATTATCCTCTATAATGTCAAATCCTCACACTTGACCTTCCCCGATACTTGTACCTGAAAAAGAATGAGAGTAATGGAATCAACCAACCACAGGCTGAGTATGACTCCGGTTAGCTCCACCGGCCTTATGTTATTTCCTTTATTCAATAGATAATATTTTGGTCCCTCGTACCACACGGTATCATACTTACTAACTTAACATTGTATAACAGCTTACCAGAGGCATGATATTCAATCTCCTTTCATCTTATCATACTCATACATATCCACCTTATACTAAAGACGGTATACCATTAGTGAAAAGAGAAACATTATGGAGATCCACACTCACACCGGGTCTAAGACCCACCTCCATGTACACAGGAACAGAATAATTTCACTTGGGCCAACGCCCCATAGTTCTCATGGGCCAACGCCCCTTTCTTTATATATATATATGGAGTACTCCCGGAGCCAATACCCCCTTCTGTGTACACAGGTTACGACATAATGTCACCTCAAACCAATAATCGTATCCCGAATGCTACAATTGGCCAATTATACATTATAACCACATTACTCTTATCAGAGTCATAACTTTATAAGACGGTAACTAATAAAACATGTGAGCAGTATAACATTCATAAGATAAAATTAACAATAAAACTAATATAACCAATTATTTCTAATCTCTTATTTCAAGATAAACAATTACTTATATTGACAAAGGGTCCCGAAATTATACCTTATTGTTAGCATAAAAGAACCTTGTTTCCTCGCTTGGTGTTATCTTATTCATATTCCCCATCCCCATATGTTAATAATAAAGGAGAGTATGGATCAGATATCTGATCCGAAACCGATTTCGGATCGGATATCCGTATCTGAAACTCACAAATTTCATTATCCAATATCTCGATCCAAACATTCGTATATCCGATTTTTAGTATCCGAAAATTTGGATCAGATATCCGAATATCCGTTACCTATCCGAAAAAATCAATTTCAAAATTCAAAACAATAATTTTCATTATCTTTTAATATCCAAAAAACGAATTTTTTCATTATCAATTTCAGAATTCAAAACCATTAATCAATTATAAACTAAATATTCAAGTTTGTTGAATATGAACAATCAATACATGCTCAACACGGATGGTGATTCGATTGTTAAACTCCGGTGGTCCGCGGTTGCTAGGCTAGGTCGATTGGTGATGATGAGCTCGGTTGATGCGACGTCGGCGTGCGGAACACAGGGCAACTTGTTGACTTGTTGCTGGAGACGACGGAGTCAGGTCTTCTCCTGGTTGCAGATGCAAGATGGAGTAGCGATAGCGCCTGAATTGAGGAGTTGGCTGCTGCTCGTGGTTGATTTTGTTGCTCCGTCGGTGGTTGGGTGGGTGAGATACTGAGGAGATGGTGGTTAGTGATGACAGAGATGAGAGGAAGCAGATGAATGAGGCAGATGGGGAACAAAGTAAAGAGGGATTGAGGGATTGAATTTTTAGGGTTTTGTATTGGGTTGGGTGAATGGGCTTTATTACGTCAAAAAAAAAGACCCACATCCACCCAAACAACCAAAATAAATGTTTTTTTACTTTTGGTTCGGATACCGGATATCCGAAATTTTGAGAGCTGATATCCAATATCTGATCCGTATTCGAAAGTTTCGGATCAGATATCTGATCCGAACTGCTTTTCGGATCGGATATCCACTTTTTCGGATCGGATACGGATCAGATATCGGATCAATTCGGATAATCGGTTTTTTTGCTCTGCCCTAGTTAATAAGCTCCACGCTATGATTATTTGGTTGGCTACGTTTTTGTCTCTCTATTTCTATTGTTGAATTTGGTCTTCGGTTGAAGTAATTATAATCCCACCCATATTGGCATGATGAGTCACAAGGTAGGCTTACGTGGAGTGTGGCAAAAATTTGTGATTTTTCCTTTTTTTTGTTTTTTTTATAATTATCTATAAAAGTAAAATTTACGTAATACTAGAAAATATTTAAGTATCGATACTTCGAAATCACTGAAACACCACGAAGACCTACCGAATGAAAGGGCAATGAGTAGAAATTTTAATAGTAGAATATCTCAATTAGGCTGATTTAAGGTACTATAGGTAATCGAACTAATATTAAAAGAAAATTACATTACATTGTTCAATAAAATGATCTTTTGCTATAAGAGTAACTTATTAACTAAAAGTCTCATAAAAATCAAATATTTTTAAAGGAAGGAGAAAGATATGATGACTTGATAATAAATGGGATACCAAATCACTCTAAGTACTTACACCGAGGAGCTTTTTATGACTCCAATTCCCTCCACCAAAAAGTAACAGTCAACATTGTCTTTATACATCTTATTCCTCCCGGGATGAATTGAATATCTGGAATTGTGGGCTTCTTCCAAGATTTTTTTTATATATATATATAATGTAAACGGTGGAACAATTTGTGAGGTGACACCCACCCAAAGCCTTTGGTGAGTCACACTCTCACGTGTATAATCTTCAAATTTCCCCCCTAAAGAAAAATACAAGGCTAATTTTACAAAAAGGTACAAATTTGTCGTTAAAATTATTTATTTACCGTCTTATATAGCCTTAGTAGAATGATATTGTCAATAATTAATTATAGCCTTTGAACTGTAGATCTTGTGTTGTTGCCGCTGTGATGTTCGTAAAATTTTAGGATACCTTGTCGAAAATCAGTTAATTAAGTAAATAATTACGGTCTTATTTAATCAAAATAATAACATGTTAGTGTTAGTCTGGTATATCATATTGAGCGATAAATTTCATAAGGTTAGAGGTCATACTACCTATTCACACTATATTACAAAAAAAGAAAAGTTTAAAATATAATAATAATAATAAAAAAAATAAAAAAAAATGAATATGAATAAGATAACACCAAGCGAGGAACCAAGGTTCTTTTATGCTAACAATAAGGTATGATTTCGGGACCCTTTGTCGATATAAGTAATTGTTTACCTTGAAATAAGAGATTAGAAATAATTGGTTATATTAGTTTTATTGTTAATTTTATCTTATGAATGTTATACTGCTCACATGTTTTATTAGTTACCGTCTTATAAAGTTATGACTCTGATAAGAGTAATGTGGTTATAATGTATAATTGGCCAATTGTAGCATTCGGGATACGATTATTGGTTTGAGGTGACATTATGTCGTAACATGTGTACACGAAGGGGCATTGGCTCCGGGAGTACTCCATATATATATATAAAGAAAGGGGCGTTGGCCCATGAGAACTAAGGGGCGTTGGCCCAAGTGAAATTATTCTGTTCCTGTGTACATGGAGGTGGGTCTTAGACCCGGTGTGAGTGTGGATCTCCATAATGTTTCTCTTTTCACTAATGGTATACCGTCTTTAGTATAAGGTGGATATGTATGAGTATGATAAGACGAAAGGAGATTGAATAACATGCCTCTGGTAAGTTTTATACAATGTTAAGTTAGTAAGTATGATACCGTGTGGTACGAGGGACCAAAATATTATCTATTGAATAAAGGAAATAACATAAGGCCGGTGGAGCTAACCGAGTCATACTCGACTGTGGTTGGTGATTCCGTTACTCTCATTCTTTTTCGTGTACAAGTATCGGGAAGGTCAAGTGTGAGGATTTGACATTATAGAGGATAATAAGTATAAGTTGTAAATAGTTTTAAGCTTTAATAGTTTATTTATTTTAATTGTTTAGCCTTGTATTATCCGAAGGGGGAATACGCCGGTGACGCCCTTGTATTTCCGCTGATGTCTATTATTAATAAAAGAGCTATTTTGAGCTGCCTGTCTTCTTTTCGGGGGCGTTACATGAGTGAAGAGAGTTTATCAAAACTTCGGTTTGTTGATTGAAAAATCTGTTTTTATTAAAGTGTCATTCGGTTTTTTTCCATTGGAAAATCAGTAGCAATGGAGTATTTTCCTTATGTTCCATGCTCAAAGATGAAGCCTTGTGACCTTGGTTCCATTTCCAAGTCATTAGAAGCAGCTATGGTGAAGTTGCAAGCTCTAACAAAAGGGTATGAAGGTGATGTGCATACAAGGAGTGCAACAAGCTGTAATACCCTGCAATTATATAGACTGAGACTTGACCGAGTAGACGATTCACTCAGCCGAGTAAAGTCCCACTCGACCGGGTGAAGGAGCGAGTACCATCTGGCAGTAAGCTGGAAGCCTGTAAAGATAGTCACTCGATCGAGTGACCATCCACTCGACCGAGTGGAGCTCCCACTCGATCGAGTGGACCGACCACTCAACCGAGTGCCGGTCGAGTGCAGCTTATACGGGAAGTTTGTTTGGTGAGATGTCGCTTTCGTGCCTTATCTCTTCAGATTTTTCTACACAAAACCCTTCTCAAACACTATTCACACCACTCTCTAAACTCCCCCAACATCTCTCTAAAATATTCACCAACAAATCCTCTCAAAAACCCTAGCATCCAAGTGAAGAATCTTTGCCTCCTTGTTCATCCATCTTGTTTGTAAGACGATTTATACTCCACTTCTTCTAATCTTATCTTAGTAGTCTTGATTATCCTAATATACTACCTCATAATTAATTAGGTTATGAGAATTAAGTGGAATAATTAAAGAGTTTAATTAGTAAATTTATTATAATGGTTTGTAGTAATGATTGTAGTAATTAATATGTGTAGGGAGCTTCATTGATGAGCATTTCTAGTGAGTAGCTTGTGGATTTGTGAAGATAAGCTTGAGGTAGGGTTTTCCCTACTTAGTTATGATGATATGAGTGTTTAATTGTGCATTCATTATCATTAATTACATTTGTCTCATGATAGTTGCATTATAGCATGTTTTAGTAATTAGGGTTTATCACATAAGATGACTTTATGGTAATTAGGTTAAGATAAGTATGGTAAATTGTCACAAGGATGATTAAATTGCATTATAACATGTTAAAGAGCAATTAAATGAGAAGAAATGAATTAGTGAAGAATTGAGCATGATTATACTTGTTTTGCTAATATGGTTGCATAGTTGTGTTGTTTGGACTTGTTTAGTTTGTTCATGGTTTGGTGAGGATGTTGGAGAATTATTGGTTACGATTTGAGACGGAAGGCGGTTGGGAAACCGTCTTCTGCTCAATTTAGTACTTGGGTTATGGAGGGACTCGTGTGGTGAGACACGACGTCTGGCAGGGGATTCGAGTCGCACTTGGGCCCGGTACCACGGACGTGTTCCGAGCACCTTGTGTTGATAGTGGCGTCGTGGGCGTGTCCCGGTCACTGGTTTGTGGAGATGTATATTGGAGGGTGACTTCTATGTATCATCATACTTTGTTGGTTCTTACCTTGCATTGTCATATGGATAGGTAAGCTTAGTATTGCATGCATTGAACATTTATATCGTTAAGCTAACACTTGGGTTTTGACTTATCTGTGGTGAACATATGGTGATTTCCGCCCATATGGGGAGCAGTGTTGACATGTTAGCACGATAGATTCGAGGACTTGGGGAGCGGTCTTCATTAGTCATCACCACTTTTGTTTATCTTAGCTTTTTGACAATTAAACTCCTTATTTCGATTTGGTTGTACTAATGGGATGACTTTTATATCCATTAAACTTGTAACCGCTTAACTTTCTACGACTTAGCTATTTGAATTTAATGTTGAACACTTCTTTACTTGATTGTTCGCACTACAAGCTTGGGAAACCAAGTCTTGTAATGCCTCCATACGTTGAGAATGCCTAGTGGAAAGGGTTCCGACCTATGGGCGTGTTACACTAGCACCCATGGGGTTCCAAGGGAACCAAAACCTCCTGATTTGTACCAAGGAGAACACCTCCTGCCCTATGAGTGGTCTAAGTACTCTCCTACCCTTAGAGGCAAAGGTAACACACCATTACTTCCTTCCTTTAATGGTGAAAACAGTAGAGCATTTGTGCCTTGGTTGTTTGATGTTGATTGCTATTTCGAGAACAAGTGTTTTTCTGATAAAGAGAAGTGTAAAATTGTTATGTCTTGTTTAAAGGGTGTTGCTTTGTTGTGGTATAATACTCTTACATTTTCAAGGAGGATGGATGGGAAGGGTAGAATATGTTCTTGGTTTAAACTTGAAAGGAACATGAGATTAAAGTTTCTACCTTGTTCTACCATTGATAATTTGTGGGCTGAACTTAAGACCCTTAAACAAAATTCCTTAAGTTTTCATGAGTATGCTAGATTATTTGAGGAATTACACTTTGTGTGTGACAATGAAGTAAGTTCTTTTCTAAAGGGAATCAGATTTTACAACGGCTTGAAATATGAAATTGTTAGGAGAATTAACTTAAAAATAATGCATTCATATGGAGAATTGCTTGAGTTGGCTTTGGATGTTGAGAAGAGCTTAGCAAGGCCTAAAAACCATGAGGTCTTTGCTAAGGAGGACATATTAGAAGCCATAGAAACCGATAGGAAGAAGGATGGGTTAAACCAAGAAGTTGTCATGCCATACTTGGGTATTGCTTGTCCTAAGTCTAAGCCCCTTGAGCCAAAGGTCATGAGCATTTATGCTGAAATGAATTGCTCATGTAGTGCTATCTTTGAGAGCCATGTCTTGAAACTAAAAACCCTTTCAAATCATCACATGAGCCTACTAGTGAGGAGGAGAGTAGACATACCCTTTTCCTATGGGACCATAAATGACCAAGCTACTGATTTGGGGCCTAGGGAAATGATTTTCGACAAAAGACTACTTAACCTTCAAACCATGGAGTTTGGACAGTCCATGGTCATGTTCAATGGTGGAACTTGTTGGGATTCAAGCAAGGACAAAGCAAGAGGAGAGTCTTGGGTTGTTCCATACTCAAGTGTACCAAATCTGACCTCCTACATCAACCATGGCTTTTGCTTCAAAGCCAACATCTTGGAAGGTATAACTTGTCACAAATCAGCTTCTCACTTTCATTTTTATATGTTGATAAGGTTACAAGTTTAGTCTTGTTCAGTTGGGTGCAATTTTATACATGTTAGTCAAGGAATCCAAGCATGTAAATGCTAACATATCTAAACTGTTTTGGAGTAATGAGTTGATTCATTTTGAGAAGTTTAGAGGCTTGAAGTATATTTCTTGGGTGTTGTTGATGCTTCTAAGTTGGGTTACTGTTTTTGAGATTATCATTCTTATTTTATCAAGGTGGAAGTTATTTGGCAACAATGAAATTGGTTCATTTAACACCTACTGTCCAATTCTGAAATTCTGGTGTTTTGGGTTGAATGTTATTCAAATTCATTGTGAGAGCTTGTTAGGATTATTTGGAACATCAAGGGGAGGTTCTTTACGTGTTGTTGATGGAGTCCTTGCTCATTTGGTGACGATTGTGTTGGGATTAATAGACCAAGGCAGCAGCTCCCTAGACGCACTACTAAACTCCAATGATGATGTGCTTCCCAGTTTGGGGTTGGGTCTAAATGAATATATATTTTTGGTCATTCAACATGATGTGGTTGTTGTTGAGCTTAGAGCAAAGCCACCTTGGCCTTGGGGTGGAGAATACAAGAGCTCAATTGAAAGTAAAGTAAGAATGGGCACAAGTAGAATCAATGAGCCTTGTATGGGTGCACATATTTCAGAACTACTTGTGAAGTTTTCAATCTTAAGCCGTGAACATTCCACCACAATCAAAGGGGAGTTGAAGTGTAGAGAAGATGTCATACACCTCACATTTGATCCCGAAGGAACAAGCAATACTTGGTTGAGTGAGCAATCTGAAATTGGGAATGCTGTAACACTTCTCTTGCCATTCACCATTCTAGTCTATGATCCCGGAGGAAGTCAAGAGAGAGCCCATCTCTTAAAGTTGTGCTTGATCTTTTGATGAATGGGAGGACAAAACCCTTGGCAACAAGTCTCTTCATTTTTATCCAACAGAATTTGAGGGCAAATTCTTTTGAAGAAAGGGAGTTTGCAACAAAATTTGTTCCATTGTGATTCATATTTAAGCCAAAAGAAACAGTCCAAGGAACGGTTCACAATTGAATGCATTTCATCGCTTTTTGAAGTGTCATTACAGCAACCCTAACTTCCAAGCTCTATATCTCATGTTTTATTCATGAAAATACTATGATTCTTATGTCATTGGAAAGCTTGGGATCTTAGCCAAACAATGGATTTTGAATCACCTCCAAATAAAGTTTATAACTTGAGTTATGGCCAATGCAAATAGACTACGCATTACTGGACAACCCATGACCTATGTGAACTAAAAGTTCAATAAATCAAGATTCATTCCATGTTTAAGGGTGATGCTTTTTTTTTTTTTTTTTTTTTTTTTTTTTTTTTTGGGGTCAAAGTTAACTTCATTAGTTTTCGAATGAGCTATTATAGGCCTTGAGATTCATCCGGAGCTAAGAGATATGGCCCCTACAAGATGCGATTGAATTTCTGAGATGTTCTCCAACCCGGTTTTGGACCTTCAACAAATTTGAGGCCCAATTCAAAATCCGTCTCGGAACCTATGGTATGTAACGGCCAAAAACACTTCTATGATGAGATTAGAGCATTTTTGTCTAGGAACTTTTGCCTTGAAAAGGTACCTATCATACCTTAATTGAAGAACCAAACCGGGTGGACCATATGAGCACGGTTTGCAAGAGCAAGTGCAATGTCACTTTCAATCTTCCTCTTTTGATCAAGCAAGCTTTATGGGATTCTTATAAAGCCTCTTAGGACTCTTCCTAAACTAGTTTATGCATTATTACTTTATGCTTTATTTCAACGTTTCATAAATAAGCAAGAGCAAGCAAACAAGAAGGGTTGTCTTATTAGCTCATCTACTTTATGCTTTATTTCAACTTTGTATTCAGCTTGTGTAAGGCATTGGGGCCGGTTTTTATTGTCTTTTGGCAGGTCATTTGTGGCCCTTAGATGTAGGTATGATGGATGGACAAGATTGTATTGCTTGGTCTATATAAACCAAACAAACCTAATGAGAAAAGAAGATTTGAGTGAATTAAAACACAAATTAAAAGCTTTGCTTTCTACTTAAAATCTTCTTTGCTTAGTGCTTGAAGAGGCTCCTTTGCTTAGTGCTTGGAGTTGGGTGAACCCTTTGCTTAATGCTTGGGCTAATCCTTAGGCTTAGGCCCTGTTCTTTCTGGCTTATTTTCAGCCCACTTCAGCTTCATTCAATTTCACTTTATTGATTCGATTCATTCGATTCGATTCGATTCATTCCATTCGATTCGATTGATTCATTCACTCCATTCGATTCGATTCAGCTTTCATCACTCCATTCGATTCGATTCGATTCAATTCTATTAAGTTCAAATTCATTTCAAACTTTACTCATCTTAAATTTAATAATTATTACTAATTTTATTATCAATAATACTATTTTTTTAATATTATTATTCTTTATTCTTTATTTTTTATTCTTTATTATTATTATAATTATAATTAATAAGATTGTTGATAATAATTTATTTATTATAATTATTATTATTATTATTATTATGAATATTATTATTAAAATGAATAATAATGTTATTAATGTTAATATTATTGTTGTTGTTATTATTATTATTATTATAATTATTATTGGTATTATTATTGTTATTGTTAAAATGAATAATAATGTTTGATACCGTCGTTTTGTATCAAAATTAAATTTATAATTCCAAACTAAAACTACAGCTAGTGATAGTAAGGGTCGAACCACAGAGAGACAAGGTTGATTTTGTTTGCTATTTTTCAGTCTATAAAAGTAACAAATAATTGGGGGGTTTTGAGATTGGTTGACTAAATTGACTAATTGCTAAAATGAAATTTCTCAACAAGATAAAAAGAGGATCGGGAAATTCGGTTCACCATGGCAATGGTCAGGACAATAAGGTAGCAGAATTCCTATAATACGGTCTCAGGGGGTATAAGCAAGCCTTTCGATCTATGCTCAAATTAACCTTGCGGTCTTCTAATTCCCCGAAATTTCTCAAAGCTTTCACTCAAGAGAAATTCCAATCTAATGATAATTCTAATTACTAATCTTTCAATCTAGCAAAAAGGCATATCAACAGACGACAAAATCTAAACGGAAGAATTCATGCTAACAAACAATCCTAATTTATGCCATGGTTCACCTCATTCCCAATCAAAACAATTAGCTACGCATGACTAAAACTAAAACAATTGCTAAATTGATAACAAAGAACAAGATTGACATGATTGAATTTAAATAAAAGACAAAAGACAAGAGATGAATTTCTGGAATTAAATTGGTAAAACAAGAATTGAAATAACAAGAATTAAAAGAAGAAAGGAATTGCATAAAACTTACTAATCGAATTAAAGAACAAAGTATGGAATTCCGTTTACTTATCAACAAAGCTAGATCTAAAAACTGAATTTTTCCAATAATGAAGAGCATAACCTAATAATTGCTGCGTTCTACTGATAAAAAGATACCAAAGGTTAATTACAAGTTGGGCTTTTAAAAGTCTAACACGAAGAAATAACTCTCAGCTCGAAGACTGGTCGATCGACCGGTCAGCATGGTCGATCGACCGGTAAATGCGAATGGCGACTTACGCGCTGATTTCAACGGTCGATCGATCGGGAGGGAGTGGTCGATCGACTGGTAATGCTGTGCAGTGGCTCTTTTTGTTCCTTCAAATCAGCTCCACTCATTTGCACGCATCCCAAGGTGGGTGAATTCGAATCTCCTTCTTCTAGGCTTCCTTGAAATTGCCCCCGGAGGACGAATTAGGCTTGATTTAGCTTACTTCCACTCATTCCTACAATAAATCATAGAAAATGCAAAGTAAACCGTTTCGGGAGAAATAGTAGCCTTAAGCTAACAATTATGCATGGAAATACGTACCAAAACCGCAGATAAAGTGTATAGAATATGCACGTATCAATGTTATTAATGTTAATATTGTTATTATTATTGTTGTTGTTGTTGTTGTTGTTGTTGTTGTTGTTGTTGTTGTTGTTGTTGTTGTTGTTGTTGTTGTTGTTGTTGTTGTTGTTGTTGTTGTTATTATAATTATTATTGGTATTATTATTAAAATTAATAACATTTATTATAAATATCATTGATGGGGCACGCCCAACCGACTTGACTCACTAGCCAATACGGGGTAATACAAGTCAACAAACTTCCCAACATGGTTACGGATTCGCTTGAATTGGTATCCTACGAATCACTAATCGTTAAAAGCGACTTCTATCAAGTTGATTACTGAAAATACATATAACACATTTTCTATAAACGAATCGCGAATCGGTAAGGCGTATTCATAGCGAATCTGGTAACCATGCTTGATAAGCCATCATTTGAGGTACACATAGAAAACTATAAATACCTCATTATTCACCAATCAATGGTAAAATACTTCTCACCAACAACTTCCTCTCTCTAGAAGTAAGACTACTCGAGCTACTATGAGAGGACATGGAGACCTTAGCTTCAAGCAAAGTCCCGACTATCCCCCAATACCGTAAGGCATCAGAGAAGGGCCTCTTGCGAACCCTCTGAGGCCCTGTTTGTTACGCATGCAAGATCCATCCGAAGAGAGCAAGCATAGGCTCGAGGTGCCATCTGAAAGGAGCGCGTTGACCCGACCCGGATTCGAGCAACGCTTACTTGAGTGTTTTTAATCGAAACAATTATTTTTACTAATATCATTATTAATATTGACATTATTATTTATTATTGTTATTAAGAATATTATTAGCAAAATTACTATTTTTTCATTATTATAATTTATGATTATTCATATATAATATTATAATTTTTTTCCTATAAATATTATTATTATTATTATTATTATTATTATTATTATTATTATTATTATTATTATTATTATTATTATTATTATTATTATTATTATTATTATTATTATTATTATTATTATTATTATTATTATTATTAACAATAATATTAAATATTATTATTATTATTAATATAGTTATTTCGATTCGATTCAATTCAATTCACTTTATTCGATTCGATTCGATTCAACTCACTCTATTCGATTCGATTCGATTGATTCGACTCCATTCGATTCGATTCGATTATTCACTCCATTCGATTCGATTCGGCTAGTTCGATTCATTCGGCTCCATTCGATTCGATTCGGATTAAAAAGCCAGAAAGAACAGGGCCTTAATCTATTAATTCGTGTTCGGATTAAGTCATATCCTTGTTCATTTCCTTTCATATCGTTCACTCAATTTCAGTCATTAAGTCGTCCAAAAACAGCCCCTTATTCTTGTTATTTTCGTGTGTTTCTTCAAGCATTGAGTTTTATAAATCCAGACAGAATGTGATCTGGACCGCTGAAAGGAAATGGACTCTCCATTTCTTTTTAGAAAATGGAGAGGATTCTTGCTCGAAATATTGATGTTTCAAATCCTAGGCCTTTATTTTTGTATAAAATAAAGCATTAATGTCTTTTTAATACCCAAAAAACGAATCACAAATTATAGTGTAATACGGTTTCACACCGTGAGACGGTCTACTTTTGTAAAAAAAGTTGTTCATTTGTTAATAAATGAGTTATCTATTTACACAATTAAACTGTCTCATTGTGTGAGAGCGTCTTACACAATAACTGCTGAAAACGAATATAACTTGTATCTGTGTTTTTTCCCCATTGAGTGAAAAGGAAGTTAAACAAACGATTTTACACTGACTTAATTTAAACCGAGGTTAAAAGCACCACCTTACTTGAATAAGTGTGAACAACAATAAGAAGATTAATAAAAGAAAATTTGATAAATTCAAACACAAAAGGTGTAAATTATTTATCTAGCGGGGGCTTAGTTGATCCATGATTTCTCTTTCATTCAGAGGCGTTTGAAAAGCAAGCGGCAGGGGTAACCACCCTAGAAAGCAAGCAAGGAAATAGAAAGAAAGCAAGCAAGGAGAAAGGAGCACCGGCCGAGCGCCCTGAATGAAATCACAAACTTTAATTTTTGGCAATCAAATTCGACCTCGAAGCGAAAACCTGAAAAATTGGAAGAAATGAACCATACCACATAGTTCCAGCAACAACAAAAGCTGCAAAAAAGACAGCAGATACCCGAAGACCGGTTTTCCAGAAAAAGGCCACCTTTCCCTGTCCGAGAATCTCCATCCTCGCACGACGGGCTATTAGCTCAGTGGTAGAGCGCGCCCCTGATAATTGCGTCGCTCCTACGGAACCCAGATCGAAAAGATTGAAAAAATCAGCCCTGCGGTTATTGGACGAGCACCCGAAAGCGCGAATAGGGGGGCAAGAAAGCTCTATGAAAAAATGGCGGTTCAATTCGTTCATTTTCATAAATTTAATCTAAAAAAAAAAGAGAGTATAGTTATTGGAGTATAGATAGTTTTTTTTTTGGTCCAACGAAGCGCGCACTTAGTCGTATTACAATAGATGGGAGCGCTACTCAGTGGTACCGAGTTTCGACGCCACCGTAATTAAATAGTAAATTTAATTGAAAAATGTACTTTGTTTTTCAATTTTTGTGCCAAAGTGTAAGAGATTATAAAGTAATTTGCTATAGAAATGATTAACGTAGTTAATTAATTACTCAGGTTATTCTTTCTTCTTCATGTGATTCAACTAACCAATTTGATATTTGATACGAAGTATGAGAGTTGGAGTCCATCTAATTGTAATAACCCGTAAAATTATCTTTTATTACGTAAATTTTACTTTTATAGATAATTATCAAAAAAAAAAAAAAAAAAAAAGGAAAAATCAAAAATTTTTGCCAACCTCCAGGTAAGCCTACCTTGTGACTCATCATGCCAATATGGGTGGGATTATATTACCTTAACCGAAGACCAAATTCAACATTAGAAATGGAGAGACAAAAACGTAGCCAACCAAATAATCATAGCGTGGAGCTTATTAACATACGGGGATGGGGAATATGAATAAGAGAACACTAAGCGAGGAAACAAGATTCTTTTATGCTAATAGTAAGGTATGATTTCGGGACTCTTCGTCGATATAAGTAATTGTTTACATTTGAAATAAGATATTAGAAATAATCGGTTTATATTGGTTTTATTGTTAATTTCATCTTATGATTGTTATATTGCTCACATGTTGTATTAGTTATTGTTTTATAAAAATATGACTGTGATAAGGTTGTTGTTGTCATAATGCATAATTGGCCAATTGTAGCATTCGGGATACGATTATTGGTTTGAGGTGACGTTATGTCGTAACCTGTGTACACAGAAGGGGGCGTTGGCTCCGGGAGTACTCCAAATATATATATAAAGAAAGGGGCGTTGGCCCATGAGAACTAAGGGGCGTTAGCCCGAGTGAAATTATTCATTCTGTGTACATGGAGGTGGGTCTTAAACCTGGGTGGGTGCGGATCTCCATAATGTTTCTCTTTCCAGTAATGGTATACCGGTATTAGTGTCATATGAATATATATCTTGTTGGTATGGTAGTCATATAATGTTTCTGGGATACCGGGTTGGTCCCTGACAGGGAATACTGCATTCTAGTAAGTTATTGTATGGGGTCATATGGTAATAAGGAGAAATTATGAATATAATAATGACATAAGGCCGGTGGAGGGAACTGGAGTCATACTCGGCTGTGGTTGGGTTGGTCGATTGTGTTACTCTCACTCTTTTTCGGTACCAAGATCGGGAAGGTCAAGTGTGAGGAATTTCACCTAGAAGATAAGACCTATAAGATGTATAGTTTATAATTAATAAGTTTTAGTTTTACTTTTAGAAGTGTATTTATTTTATTGTAAAGCCTTGTATTCTCCGAAGGGGGGATACGGCGGTAACGCCCTATTTTTCCGCTGCTTGTAGAGAATATGAATTGTATTGAATTGAATGACTTGAATATTATTGATTACAAAGAGGTGCTTATATAGCAATTACAAAGGACAATAACTTAAAACACAATCTAACTATAATATATCATAAAGATATAGTTGACACAATATAGAAAACTAGGACTACTATAATCTTAGACAATCACAATATTACCATATTGTGAATTATACTATAATAGTAATATTTTATTCCTTATACGCCCCCGCAAGATGGATGACCGAAGGGGAAGGACAATCTTGAGAAGAAGAAGAAGACAAGACTGCAATCTTGAGCCAGGAGAATATCAGTAGACGAGATGTAGAGGCTTAATTATGCATAGTAAATAAAGGGGAGAAAGTTGAGAAAGCAAGTAAATGTGATTAGTGGGTACGCTGTGAGCTTGAGGATTTTGGAAAATAAACTTGCACCGTAAAATTTGTACGGTCTTATAGGAATCCAAATTTGATCGTTGGATCATGAGAAGAATATTTGTTGAGAGGGACGAATTTGAGAAAAGGCCAAAAACTATGGCATAATTTGAGAGAAATTAAAGGTGGCCAGAGGAAACGATGGCCGAAATATAAAGAAGATGAGTAATTTGTAAAAGATTGTCAAAGGTTAGGGCATACTTTGAGAAAGATGACATGTAATTTATTTTTATTTTTTTGAGAGGTGAAGAAAAAACTATTTTGACTGTATTTTGTAAAGGTCGGGAGAGATATACTCCGTATAATTTTACGGAGATAATAAGGATGACCAAGAGAAAGAGGGGTAGTATGGAGACATGTAGGAAATTGGAAAAGAAAATTTGAGTTGAGGTAAAGGAGACGTCTTTTGGAGAGGAACTTTATATTTGAGGTAGATGAGTAAATTTGAGATAGGAAGACAGAGTAATTTGTGAGCAAGGTACGAGAAGAAACTAGCAATTTGCGTCGTGATATAGGAAAGAGCATGGTAAGGTAGGAAGAGCAACGTAATGAAGTAGTGAGGCCTTGCAAAGGGGACATGGCCATCACGTGTCATCATTAAGAAAAGCAAGAGAGGTTTAGAGGGGAAAACTTTGGACTCCGAAGAATAAGAGAAGTAGAAGAGGGTAAATAAGAGTACTAAACGGGCTGCTTTGGTTGGGATTTGCTTAATAGCTTACCTAAAATTAGAGGACAGAAGAGTGATAATGGGTAAGTATGAGAGAGTTTGTGACGAGAGAACATGGGCCAAGGTAGAAATTTTATTTTTGTTTCAGAATGAATGAGAAGATTGTGTCTCGGAAACAAGAGACTGAGTGAGCAGAGGTGGCGCTCGAGTTTTACAGTCCGATTGATAGACGGATTGATTGATTTGTTGAGGAAGGTTATAGAAAAGGAGGAAATTTTGTCGTGGAAATTTTTTGGTGATAACAAGATCAAAGAGAGTTAAGAGTTAAAGTAGAGGGTCAGAGAAGAAATTTGTGATTTGTAATCTGGGGATGTGAATTATTTGAGAGAGTGATAAATTGGTGAACAAATTGCCACGAGATTGTCATAACGCATACACACATGTGCAGGCTATGAGGCTTGATGCAAGGTAATTTAGAGAAAGACTTAACTTGCGTGTTGAGTTTTACGCAGTAACTAACCAAGAGGCAAAAGCATATAGGATAAAGAGAGTGAAAGAATTGTAATGGTTAGATTTGATTAAAAGGTGGGAAGATCATAGTAAGATAGAGTTAGGAAACAAGAAGAAAGACAGATGAACGAAAGTAGATGGATAGGCTAGTTAGTAAGCCCGCCGGAGATGGAAGAGATGACAAACACCTCCGGCCGACAGCGGAAATACGTTGACGGTGGTTTTTGTGGTGGGATTTGTGTGTGTAAAGGTCCCTTGGATCTTACCCTTCTGATACCATGTAGAGAATATGAATTGTATTGAATTGAATGACTTGAATATTATTGATTACAAAGAGGTGCTTATATAGCAATTACAAAGGACAGTAACTTAAAACACAATCTAACTATAATATATCATAAAGATATAGTTGACACAATATAGAAAACTAGGACTACTATAATCTTAGACAATCACAATATTACCATATTGTGAATTATACTATACTAGTAATATTTTATTCCTTATACTGCTGTCTATTATTTATAAAAAGAGCTATTTTGAGCTGCCTGCTTGTTTTTCGGGGCGTTACACTAATACTCCCGTTATACAGTTTATCGGAAAAAATGATGTTGGTCAACCGATTGAAATTTTTTTGTTGGTTTATGGACTTTAAAACGAATGAAATCTGCAAATTATGTATGTTTTGAAGGCGCACTTGCATAAATGAAACATTAATTTTCTATCAAAACGCCATTGATAATATCGAATTTGAGTATCACTCAATAGCGCTATCTCAATTTTCAAAAAAAATGCGTACAACTCGTAAACCGAGGTAACAGTAGGGAGTAATGTCCAATCAAATCATAAGGGAGTCGATGATAGAGTAATAACTAGACGAGGGTCGAGTCGGTAATTAAAGAAGAGAGGGTCCCATGCATGCAGGTGAAGGTGCCCTAAATGAAGCAATAAGATTGAAATGACAAGTCAAATACATTGGGTTTGTGTTAGTCAAGTCATAATCAACGAATCCTCTGATTTATTTTATTTGCTCTGTTCAATTATTCGTAGGGTAAGCTATGCTGTAAGCCTGTAAGCTGCCGCATATATACTACTCGTATTATTATTGCGTAGGTTAGGTACGTAGGGTATTCTGTTCTTCTTAGTATAATACCTGTACTGAGTAAAAAGTAGGGAGTATTAGCTAGGTAGTACGAACACTCTTTCTTACTAGCCGTTCCGTGTTGGACACCGTGTCGGACACCCGACATTCGTCGGACACACGTCTAAAAATGTTATAGTTTAGACGAGGAATAAGTTGTCAAAAGAGATTGATTAGAAGATTGGTTTAGGTGACAAATGAGAATAAGTATAGTTGAAGTCGAATTTTACCTTAAGTTACCTAAATTTAGTATCAAATACATTAAATTTAGAATCAAATACATTACAAAAATAAAATCATACGTTATTTATAACCATAAAATATGTTTTCTAATTAAATTTAAATAGCGTGTCCAGTGTCCTAAATTTCATGGGATGCCGTATCACGTGTCCGTTTCCGTTTTGGTGTTACCTAGAGTATTAGCATCATTCTTGGATTCGAATTTACACCTTTGTCTACACGACTTTGCTACTTGTGATGTGCTTTCCCTAGGTTTAGTCAACCTTCATTAATCTCTCACTATTCTTCACTCTTGCTTTCTATGCATAATCTTTAAATTAACAAACAGTTACAAGGTTGTGATCTCTCGTAAACTCCCTCCCATTCGTTATTTCTTGTGAGAGGTCACAAGTTTGTGACGGAATAGTGTCATCATAAATGAAAATTTTGTATTAAATTAAAACGAGTTTGTTAAGGAAACATGGGATGGTATAGAGTTTTATAACTTTAATATCTTATATTTGTAAAGAATTGGATGTAATTGTATTTTTCATTGATAATCAAAAGTGATACAATAGCTTGATATTTATTCAATGAATAAAAGACCTAAATTACACAAGACGAAAGTATCGAATCTAAGGCAAGAAATAAGCGTTTAGGAAATATCTTTAACAGGCTCCCGCAAGATGGACGAGTTGAAAGCGAAACCAATCTTGGAGAGTAGAGAGCGAAGCAGGGGCTTAGTGAGAGCATCGGCCAATTGGTCTTACCTGAAATGTGTTGCACTCGAGAGTGCCATTTTGTTACTTTCCGCGAACAAAATGAAAAACTAATGCCAGATGCTTCATACGGGAGTGGAACACCGCATTAGCAGAATAGTAAGTAGCACTTAAGTTGTCGCAGTATATGACCGGAGGATCCAGAGGCATGAGATTCAGCTCAGTAAGGAGGGATTGGAGCAAAGTTAACTCGGATGTAGTGTCGGCTAGGGCCCGAAACTCAGCTTCAGTGGATGAACGAGCTAAGGCCCGTTGTTTCTTAGAAGACAAAGACAGAGCATTTCGACCAAGATAAGTGATGTAACCACTGGTCGATACAAATGAGTCCTTGTCCCTAACCCCATCGGCATCACAAAACGCATGAAGACAAGTGGGCGAGGAACGATATAGTTGTAAGCCAACATGAGAAGTACCATTTAAATAACGTAAGAGACGTTTAATAGCTGACCAGTGAAGATCCGTGGGGCCTTGCATATATTGGGACAATTTGTTAACTCTAAACGCGATATTAGGATGAGTAAACGATAAGTATTGGAGACTACCAAGAATGGCGTGATAATCCGTGGAATTCGCAATCTTGGAGCCATCGGTGAGACATAAGGAAGGGGACGGTGCCATAGGGTGTTTTGGTAAATTTCTACCAATTTAGGGTTAAAGTGGTCTTAGCGTTAGGTCCGTATTATGATTTGATTGTTTGTTGTATGTTAACCTGTATGTTCGATGTAAATAAAGAACACAAGCAATTTTGGTGACGCGAAAACCCAATTTGGGAAACAACCGCGGGGGGAGACGGGATCCCACCAAGATTTTCACTATAATTCGGGAGGAAATACAGTTCGTGCGTTGACTATGAGTGCTAGGGTATATTTCTTGTATTTTCTGATGATCCCCTCTCTTTGCGTTGAAGCTCTTTATATAGGGGAGCTCGATGAGTTAGGGTTTCTTACTTTTCCTCCAAGTTATTCCTAATTTGACACCGAGTAGGACTTTCCTTCTTTGGATATGGTAAGAGGTTGGACTATCACATGCTTCTTCCGCGCAGATCAAAGCCCACGTCCTCGCCGTTGTTATCTTGATCTGTCACCCCTGGCTCCCGATACCCCCGCGTCCCTCAATGCTCCCAGACTTGCTGCCCCAGACCAGCCCATATCCAGATTTTGGGCCTAACATAGGGGTAGAATAAGGCTTTGCATTAAGCATTTTGTATTTGTCTAAAATATTGTGGATGTATTTGGATTGCGTGAAAAGTAAACCACGAGAATTCTCAGTGACTTCCATGCCCAAAAAATAATAGAAGGCACCTAAATTCTTAAGCGAAAAAGTGTTGGCTAAGGTAGCAATAAACGAATTCACATGAGCAACACTGGGGCCGACGACGATAATGTTGTCAACATACACAAGTAGGTAAATGGTGTGTGTTTTTGTAGTGAGAGAGAAAAGATATGGGTCAGCAATCGAGCCAATAAAACCCGAGGCTAGTAAAAAATTTTGAGAGTTGTATACTAAGCCCGAGGGCTTGTTTGAGGCCATAAATGGCTTTGGATAATTTGCAAACATAAGATGGATTATCGGGATTAATAAAACCCGGAGGCTGAGACATGTAAACATTGTCATTCAGGTTACCTTAAAGGAAGGCATTGTTTATGTCTAATTGACGAAGACACCAATTATGAGTGAGAGCAAGAGATAAAAGAGTGTATAACGTAGCGGGTTTGAAAATCGGACTTAATGTGTTCGATTAATCGAGCCTGGGTCTTTGAAAAAATCCTTTCACCACAACGCATGCTTTATATTTGTCAATGTTATTGTCCGGTTTATATTTTATGCCAAAAATCCACTTACACCCAATTACATTGTACAAGGAATTAGGAGGGACAAGGGTCCAGGCTGCTTTTGTTTGGATTTGAGAGCCTCATACTCGAGTTGCATAGCATCCCGCCAGCGTGGGTCAAAAGGGCTTGTTTCACTGTATTAGGAAGGCTAGATGGAGACAGCATGATAGCCAATTTGGAATATTTAGGAGACTTCTTGATGATTTTTTTTTTGACAAACGAGTGCCATGGGTATGATGGGGCTGAGGATTTAAGATAACAGGGATGGTTGTAGCCGAGGTGGATGGTGGATGGGAGGGTGGGGAGTTATAGGCTGGGATAGTGGTGACGGTAGAGGGTGGGAGGTTGCGCTAACTTGGACAGCCAGGGGGAGTGGACACATGGATCACGGGGTTAGAGGATAGGGGAGCGGGGGCAAGGTAATAATAGTCGTAGTCCAGTTACGAAGGGAGGGAGGTGCGGCACCAGGTGTGGTCGAGACAATAGTATGCTCTTTGAGTTGGCGAATAACCAACAAAGACACAAGGAGTAGAACATGGGTTAAGTTTGTGATGTGTGTATGGGCGTAACCACGGGTAATAAAGGCACCCGAAGCTACGAAATTTTGTGTAGTTGGGTGGAAAACCAAAAAGACGCAGAAATGGAGATGAGTGCTTAAGAATCAGGGTGGGTAGTCGATTAATTAAGTAGGCTGTGGTAGTAAAGACATAAGGCCATAGGGTCCTGGGCATAGACCATGGAGGCATGTGTAAGTAAGGACAGACATTTTAATGTATTCTTCGCCATTATCATAGTATAGTTGTAATATAGGTTTATTAAATACTTTTCTACAAGTTGGCGGAAGCGAATGAAAATTCGTGTTGCATCGGATTTTTGTTACATTGGATAGAGTCAAATAAATTTCGTATAGTGATCAACAAATAAGATGTAATATTTAAAACCATCAGTAGAGATAATGGAGATGACCAAACATCAGTAACTAATAAATCCAACAGAGTAATAGATTTAATAGTATTTTGCGAGAAAGCTAATTTGTGGCTCTTATGAATATCACAAAAGTTACATGAGACAAACGAATTAGAAGAAATATTTAAAGCATAATGATTACGTAAATATTTTAAAATAGGTACGGAGGGATGTTCGAGCTTGCGATACCAATCAACAGAGGATGAAAGTTGACATGCGAGTATACGAGGGACAGGTAGGTGTAGACACCTCATTTCTGCACCTCCCGCAAACCACCCGGTGATGATTGGGCCGCATGTCTGGTACGCGGAACGATTTGTGACAGTTCGTAAGTTTATTGTCAAGTGATTGCTCAAACACTTGTGTCTACCTCTTAATTGTCATCTACGCGCCGATACGGTCGTTTTGACAGTAATTAGAGTACATTTGGAGTCCGGGCCTAAAACCGTCTTCATTTTCTGATAACCGCTAAAATTCCGAGTCAGAATGTTCTGGAATGTTCCGAATATTTCTATTCCATATTTCACAATCTTTTAATCTTTGGTAAAGAATTTCCCGTAATATTCATGTGGGATTTATCTGTATGCATCCCTTTAATTTAAGGATTATAACGAATCATAAAGTGATGAATAATAGTCATAAAATTAAATTGCATAAACAAAAGGTAGAGAATTAGAAATAACCTTAGGTCCTAGCTAATTCCGCCTATGAACAATATCGCAATGATATTCTCTTATCAGTTGCACCCAAGACGATATGAGAAATGCCCTTTGATTTTGCTAGAATCGATCCAAAAATTAACTGATTAATTTTTAGGTTTTTGTGTTTTTCTTTTGATGAGAGGAGGCAAGAATAGCTTAGGAAAAATTAGGTTAGAAAATGACCTCTCCTCTCTTTTTAATCAACCGAAAAAGAGAAGGGAAAAGGAGATCATGTACTTCTTCTAATTCGGCCCAAATCCGAAATTAATAATGAGTATCATTTCCTTATTTTCGGTTATTCCAAAAATGTATAAAATGTGTTAAATTGTCATCTAGTAAGGATCGAACCCATGACCTCTTGGTTTGTGTACCCTCACTATTACCACTATGACACATTCATCTTGTTGATATTAAATATAACCGATTACATTTAATTACGAATTAACAGATTAATTCGTCCAAGCTAACATTACATACATTTAATTAAATATAACTTATTATATTCAATTTACGAATTGACAGTTAATTCGTCTCAACTAATATTATTTAATCTTCATTAAATAATTGTCTCATCAACACATTGACTAACTGTTTAGTCATATTAGGCATCAATGTGATTATATTTCTATAACCACATCTCTCAAACACATCCTATAAGTGTGCCCTTTAGGGACCAGTTGATCACCGCCATCTGTATGATAATAACGTCAAACTTTCTAGCAAGCCAACCGTTATTAGGTAAACGTTAATCAACTGATTAAATATACGAAGTATACCCTTGTGAACCTGTAAGAGATTTACAAATGTTATCACACTAATTTGTGGAGGACATAAGCTCCAACAATTCATACAAAATATTAAGGAAAATAAGATTAATCCGTTATTCCATAAATTAAACACGGAAATCTTTCTTCCGCAGGAGGAAACCACTTGGGAACAGACGCAGCGGGTGCTGCGCCTCTTCCAAGAGACGCAGTGCATGCTGCGCCTCTTCCCAAGTCCTTTTCTGCGTATTTTTCGTATCTTTTCATATCTTTTCGAGATTAACTTCCAAAGTCTCTCCGAAAACCCTAATTCCTTCACGTGATTAGTATAAATAGGAGCCTTCGCTCCTCATATTTCTCACGCGAGTGTCCGCCCTTTTCTTCTCCCTTTGCATTCTAGACCACGTTCTTACTTTTTGGCGTCTACGTGCTTGAACTTTCGACCACTTAAGCTCGGATCCTTCTGAGTACCAGCCTCGTTTTGCATGACCGACCAATTTGACCAACTCAACGATAATCAACTTTAATTAATCTTAATCGTTTTCCTCTTACGAGGGCACTTTCGTTACATTCGAGTCGAGCATCACTAAAACATAAACTTAGTTCATCTCGTTTCGTCAAACATGTAAGTCTGAGGGTGTAAATCTCTCTTTTATTTATTGTTATTTACTTTTCGTAATCATTAATGTAATATTTACGTCGAAAGTACTTCTAAAATCGATTTGTAAAACCATGTTTAAAACCCTTTTTACGAATTATCAGAAGACAGACGTCGAGAAAGGACGCAGCAACTGCTGCGCCTCTTCGTGAGGCTGCCGCAGTTCCTGCTTCCTTTCTTCTTCCTTCGTCCTCTGTTAGTTTCGTTTCTTTGTTTTCTTTCGTCATTGTTTGCTCTTGTTTCGTTCACATAATAGTTTTACATATTATTAATCACTGTTAGTATATAATTCATCGTTAAATCCCGACTTAAATCCCTTATAACCAATATTTGCGGGTTTTCGTCATTAAAATCAATCCGGGTTGTAGAGATTCGATTCATTCATATTGAGTCTCTGGAATTCGATCTTTGGTATATTCCCATCTGTTATTTATCGTTGTCATCATTAATTCGTCATATTTAACCTAATTAGTTCACCCATGTCATTAATCAATCTTTCATTCGTGTAATTAATTCGTTTACATTGGTTTCATCCATGTTTATCGTTTTTATGACCTCATTCACATGTAAATAATATGCTAATCACTTTCATCCGAGTCAATTATTTATAATCGATCATTAAAATCACTAACGAATATTAACAATTTGCAATTCCGGCTTCACGGCCCGGGGCGAGCCAAAGAACGGACGCAAGAATCGCTGCGCCCCTTCAAAGGACGCGGCTCTACTGCGCTTTGTTCTGGTTGATTTACTGTCTCGAACTCCCGTTTTGCCTTGACCTAGTTATTAATTACGTGTTTAATTAACTATTAATCGTATTATCACCCTAATTCCCGTTCGTTAGTTTATTTACTTATTCTTTCTCAAATCATCCGTTTTAATAGTATTTTCGACATAAATCAATTAATCCAATGTAATTATTGTTATTTTTCTTTATTGTATTTTCATTATCGTATTCCTTTTATTGTATCGCTTGTATGCTCTCACATGTAATCAATCTAAATCCCTATTTCGACTCAATTGTATGTTAAATTACATGTTTCACCGACTTAGTCTAATTCTCACATGCTAGGATCAATTTATTGGATGTTGCATTGCATGCATATAACCGACAACATATCGAGTATAGACAATTTCCCTAATCATTAGTAGAGGCCGCTATCGAGGCGGGCGAGATTAGGTGTTCGATCAAAAGAGCTTCCTAATACGTACCCTCACCCCTTACTCCAGATCTCTGTGAACATCCGTGTTCATTGGCATCCACGAGAGTCATTCTAGACATAGAATGCTAAGGGTAACGAGTTCTTGGTGTTCATGTCACTACTTTGTGTCTTGACATGGCGCGAGGTATTCGAACGGTTTCCAATTTTCCACAATAAATTGGTGGCGACTCCACAAATGCAAACGCTTGTTCCCAAGCGCCCCCGTGGCCCATTGTCCACAGTTTGGCGACTCCGCTGGGGATAATACACTTACGTGTAGCCAAAAGGGTGAAACTTGAACAAGGTCAGGGAATAGTTTGTACAAGACAATTGTCGGTTTTCATAACTCGGTCTTCCTAGATCATTTCATTCGGCCTTCCTAGGCCCAACCCAACCCATTCGACCAATCGTCCCGTCTAAACGGTCCTAATTCTTATCTGGGCCTAAGGATGGATAGCGATTGACGTCATCCATACCATGATACTTACTCTTGTTTGTATCAAGGACTTTCACTACTCGAGGAAATGGACTAGGAATCGGCCTTACTCTTGTTTGGTACGAGCCTCTCCACAGACTTCGGGTTTGATTGTTCGGTATGGCAAGCCACCCTTTAAACCAAAACCCTTTTAAATGCACTCAGCATCCCGTTATAATGCCTATATAAATGTTTGTACCTTACGTGATCACCATTTCTAAACAAAACCATGACGATTTTTGTAGAATCAAAATCCCTTTAAAAGGTAAATTTCGAAAAAGCCAATGATTAGCGCAAAACCGAGCCAAAACTCTGTCCATTTGTCGAGTCAAAATTCCGGGCCCAAGCCCATTTCAAAACCTCACTTCGAGTCCACTCCTACAACTACACTATAGTTGACTAGGACACACATTTTCAAACTTTGTCATCTTTTCAAAACTCACTTGACACAAGTGGCACACACCCACTTCCCAAGTCAAAACATTTCTCTCTTAGTAAGTGTGTTATAATGGTCGATCGTGTTTTGATTCATCGTCGATCTCTTATCCAGTTTCCAAGATGCCTGAAACAAGCGAAGTAAGCACCGACCAACCCCAGAATGGTAATGATCAAATCCTAACCGCGCTAGCTCGCCTCCAAGTTACTCAAGATCAAGTGCACGACCGCCTCGATACAATCGAAGGCCGAATTTATACCGTAGAAACGAGGTTGCCTCCTCGGGAAAGTGAAGTAGATGATGGCTTTGTGAACACCTTCGGGGAAGAAAACCCTCCCATAGGAATGACTGCAGCTGAGAAACGACTCCAATATTTGGAGGAACAATTGATGTATCTCAAGGGGGATGACATTTATAGGGAAAATAACCGTAAGTATGAGGCCGTGAGTTCCAAGTTGCCAACCAACTTCAACATGATGAATATCCCTAGATTTAAGGGGCACGAAAACCCTTTGAATCACATCCGTGCTTTCAAGGACTACATGTCTATCAAAGGCATCAAACCCGAGATGTTCTTAAGGATCTTTCCTTCATCTCTTGACACCATCCCAAAGCAATGGTTCTACTCTCTAGAACATAAGAAGATCGCTACTTGGGAAGATGCCGCGATCGAGTTTGCTAAGCAATATGCGGATAATGCTGAGATTCAAGTCAACATGCGCACTTTAAAGGTTCTTACCCAAAATGACAAAGAAAGTTTCACCGACTTCCTAAGTAGGTGGAGGAAGACTAGTACCCAACTAGTTGAATGCCCAGACGAAGCTACCCACGTGGAAAAGTTCGTGGACAACCTAAAACCCATCTATGCAAATCATTTGAGGTACCAAAATATCAAAACTTTCAAAGATTTAACCGTACTAGGAACAAGGATCGAAGATGACATCCGTAAAGGGCTCTTGTCCAAAACGGTAGGCCGAGAATTTCAAGGCTCAACAAGTCGTTCTTACGGCTCCACTAGCAAGACCGATGAAGTTAACCTCCTCGAGCCATCCAAGAAGAGTACCCCACCGAGGAAATTTACAAATCTTGGGGACACTTACTCCAATGCTTTAAAAAGGTTGATGAAACAAGGCAAACTCCAACCCATAGGCCCTACACCCAAACCGAAAAGAAATCCAAGTTACGGGACGAGAATTCATACTCTGCGAATATCATAGGGGTAGGGGACATGACACGAAAAAATGCTACAAATTGAAAAATGTGCTTCAAGACATGATTGAGGATGGTCGACTACCAATACCGCCGGGAGGTAAGCCCAACAACACTCAGAATCCTCTTGGAATTCTAGTGATCACAAGTGAAGAATCTACCTTAGATTGTTCACACCTCATTTCCCCAGTCGAAGATGAGATCACGCGATTGAGAATGAAGGGTTCTACTCTACCATTTCCCCTACCATTTCCGTAGCCGGAATCGAGATCTTTCACGATTGCTACTTCATTCCTCCAGAAATGGTTCCTACCGTCAAGGCCCGTCAAGCACCCTGCTTAGACGAACAAGCTGTTAGTCTACTATTTGGAGAAGATCGATTTGTTAAAGCCGCGCAGGATGAGATCATTACCATGATACTTCAAGACGATCACTTCAACCCTACCGCGTTGATCACAGAAACAAACGCGAACCAGCAGAAAGGATGGAGAAAATCAATCAAGTGGACCAACAATCAAGGAAGACTCTTCAAGCTCACCACTGGAGAAGGAGAGATGTTCAAGGGAGAACCAGAAGACGATGAATTCGAGTCAGAGTCAGAGTCGGAGTCTAGAGAAGTTACTAGGGAGTCTCCTCCTGTCGTCATCCCCATTCCCTTTGTTTCTTCTAGCTTAGCCTCAAATAGTAACGGTAGTTCGGGAAATGTCCCAACAACTGTCCCTTTACCGCCGCTGACCACAGATCAGATGGCTTCTTTGTTTCAACTTTTCTCAAACTTTAATATGAATAAATCAGGTTCTGCTTACTCTTTGTGTTATCTTGAATGCAATTCTGTTTACGATGATACTGAGGATGACCCAGACCCAGACTCAATTGAGATACCTCCCTACATAGCCAAGGAAATACTACAAGAGGGGGAAGGGGGACCAGTAATAGAGAACACCGAACCCATCAACGTAGGAACCGAACTAGAACCCCAAGAACTTTGGATAGGGACTACCTTGAGCCCTGCCGAAAGAGCCAGTTTCATAGACCTCCTAAACGAATTCAAAGACGTTTTCGCTTGGTCCTACAAAGACATGCCAGGGATCGACAAGGATATCGCTGAACATAGAATCCCAATTAACCCAGGTTTCAAGCCCGTGAAACAGAAGCTTCGTCGAATGAGGACAGAATGGGCTCTCAAGATTAAGGAAGAAGTCGATAAGCAATTCAAAACCGGGTTCATCAAAGTTTCCGAGTACTCTGACTGGGTAGCCAACATAGTACCCGTACCCAAAAAGGATGGGAGAATCCGTTTTTTGTGTTGATTTTAGAGACTTAAACAAAGCAAGTCCTAAAGATGACTTTCCTCTACCACATATCGACATATTGGTGGACAATACCGCAGATCACGCGTTACTATCCTTCATGGATGGGTACGCGGGTTACAACCAAATCAAGATGGCCATAAAAGACATGCATAAGACCGCCTTTGTCACTCAATGGGGAACCTATTGCTATACAGTCATGCCGTTTGGGTTAATCAACGCCGGAGCTACATATCAACGCACCACAACTACACTCCTACATGACATGATGCATAAAGAAGTTGAGGTATACGTAGACGACATGATTGTCAAGTCCAAGGATAGAGAGGGGCATATTGTGAACCTTCGCAAATTCTTCTCAAGGCTACGAAAGTACAACATGAGGCTCAATCCTCAGAAGTGCGAATTCGGAGTAACATCTGGCAAATTCCTGGGATACGTCGTTAGCCAAAGAGGTATAGAAATAGACCCTTCCAAGATCAAAGCTCTGATCGAAATGCCACCACCTCAAACGGAAAAAGAAGTCAGAGGATTCCTGGGAAAAGTGCAATATATAAGTCGATTCATATCGAAACTCACCATGATCTGTGAACCTATTTTCAAAAAGCTCAAGAAAACAGATCACACCATGTGGGATGATGACTGTCAAAAGGCATTCGACCGAATCAAGGAGATATTAGCTAAACCACCAGTGCTCATGCCACCTCAACGAGATCAACCTCTTGGTTTATATCTCTCGATGAATCAAACAAAATGACCATGGGCGCCATGCTAGCTCAAATCGTAGGAAAGGAAGAAAGGGCTATCTACTACCTTAGTAAGAAGTTCTTGGAGTACGAGTGCAAATATTCACAACTCGAAAAGACATGCCTCGCTCTTGTGTGGGCAACGAAGAAGCTACGTCATTACATGCTTAGCTACTCCGTCAAAATATACTCCAAAATGGATCCTGTCAAATACCTCTTCGAGAAACCCGTCCTCAATGGACGCCTAGCAAGATGGACCTTGATGCTCTCAGAGTTCGATCTCAAATACGTGCCTCTGAAAGTTATAAAAGGGCGCGCCGTTGCCGAATTCTTTGCAGAAAATCCCATCAATGATGCACAAACAATAGATACTTGGTCATTTTCAGACGAGGATATACTCCAAACCGATGTAGACTCCTGGGACCTTTACTTTGATGGATCATCAAACTTAAGAGGATTTGTAATGGGAGTGTTGCTCATTTCTCCTGAAGGCGAGCATACACCGATCTCTGTCAAACTCGACTTCGAGGTGACAAATAATGCTGCAAAATACGAAGCTTGTCTCATTGGACTACAAGCGGCAGTGAGCTTAGGCATTAAAAACCTCCGAGTGCATGGGGATTCGTCCCTGATCATTAATCAAGTTACGGGATCTTGGAAAATCCGAAGCGAAAGCTTAGCACCTTATCAAGCCAGAATAGACCAAGTTGCCCAATTCTTTGATCACGTGACCTATCTACACCTACCTCGAGAAGAAAATCAATTTGCAGATGCTCTTGCAAAACTTGCATCTTTGATTAATATGCCAGATGACATGGTGGAAATGCCTTTATGCATCGAACGACGATCAGAGCCAGCTTACGTCCACCAAATCACCGATGAAGAAGAAATCACAGAGGAACCTTGGTTCCAAGCAATCCTAAATTTCAAGCTCAACGGTACCTATCCACCAGATATGGACAAAAGGGGACAACGTGCTATACGCCTACTATCTTCCCAATACGTCCTCGTGCAAGGAGAGCTATACAAAAGAACACCTCTTGGTGTAATCCTACGTTGCCTTGATCACTCACAGGCACGGAAAGTGATGGAAGAGGTCCATGATGGAGAATGCGGTCCTCACATGAGTGGGCCCATGATGGTAAAGAAAATCACACGTTTGGGGTATTATTGGACCACAATGGAATCCGATTGCATCAAATACGTAAGACATTGCCACAACTGCCAAATCTTCGGGAATGTACAGCATGTCCCTCTTTCATTGCTCTATACGATGACATCTCCTTGGCCATTTTCTGCCTGGGGAATTGATATAATCGGAAGATAACTCTAGCCGGAACAGGAGGTCACTGTTTCATCCTAGTGGCAATTGACTATTTCACCAAATGGGTAGAAGCGGCTTCCTATACCAGTCTCACGGATAAAAATGTAGCAAAATTCATACAAAACAACCTCATCTGTCGATACGGTTGCCCACATGAGATCATTAGTGATAATGGATCACATTTCCAAGCTGAGACTGAGCAATTGCTAGCCAAGTACAAAATTAGGCATCACCACTCTTCGTCATATAGACCACAGACTAATGGCACGGTATAAGCGGCAAACAAGAACGTTGTCACCATTCTCAAGAAAATGATCGACAACTATCGAGATTGGCCAAGCAAGATACCCTTTCCTTTGTGGGGATATCGTACATATGTTAGGACGCCCACTGGGGCCACCCCTTTCTATTTGACCTACGGCATGGAAGCTGTACAACCAGTCGAGTTAGAAATACCATCATTGCGTATCTTACTCGAAAGTCAAATCCCAGAAGCCGATTGGAAGAGGGATAGATATGAAGAACTCATCCTCCTGGATGAACGTAGGCTACGCGCATTACATAATGTCCAAACATATCAAGCACGTATCAAACGAGCCTTCAACAAAAGGGTCAAGCCAAGGAACATCAAGGAAGGAGACTTAGTACTCAAGTCGATTAGAGCTCTTTTACCTGTCGATCCACGAGGAAAATTCAAACCTAATTGGGTTGGGCCATTTCTAGTCAAGTCCATACTTCCAGGGGGTGCGGTTAGAATCACAGACCTAGATGGGAATGAATTTGCCAACCCGACGAACCTTGACCAACTAAAGCGGTATTATGCCTAGAATAGGAACAAAAACACGCCTCGCGTAACCCCATGTGTCGCTCTTGTGGCACTAAATAAACGGCCCCTGGCCAAGCTGAAATAAGCTAGTGTCACCTTGCTCTTGCATTTTGACAATCTGTCATCCCCATATAATCAAATAAACTAAATTGAAACTTAAGAGTAAGTAAAAAGCTCATGCTTATCTTCTAAGTTCATTACAAGCTCTTGCTTAGAACAATTATTCTTTTACATTAAATCGAACTACGCGCAAGGGTTTGATTTCATTTTTTAAATGAATACGTAGGCAATTCTTCGCAGGATACAACCCATTAATTACAAAATGTAAATAGAAGGACATTTGCGATTGCATTTGGAATTCGACAAGAATAATAAATATAAAATCACAACGGTTTCATAACCAATTAACCTCCTTTATTTCATTCATTTCCTAATAATAATAATAGTACGTTACATAATAATAATGCTAAAGATAAACAAAAAAAATAAAATAAAATATGCTAGGATTCTAAAAACCCCACCTTCTTATTACAATAATAATAATAAATAATAATAAAGACTTGGGCTATTCCTCCATTTTCCCTTTGCCCTTGTCATTTTTGTCATATTTCTTGTCACGACCTCGAGCCGGACGCTCCTGCGCCACTTCGGACCTAATCACCAACGGTCTTTCTCGAGGTCTAGCCTTCCCATTCTTGTCAATCACTTTGTCCACGGCAGGAGAGGTCTTCGGTTTCTTCGAAGGATGAACAACTCGAAACCCGGCTTCTTCCTCTCCCTCAGTCAAATGCTTCTCTTTCTCGTTTTCCACCTCGCGCACCTTGTAGTCAACGGGCTCGCGCTTCCTCAATCTCTCACGATCCTCCGAAGTAGTAGCTTTACTCCACCGCAGATAGGAGTCCGACACCCATAAGGCACTAACAGAAGAGTTCAAGAACCATACGTTTCTTTGAGCCCATTTAATGGCCCACTCCCTTCGACTCTCGGTAGTAAGCGCCACGGCGTCTGGGGACAGTGTCAAGCTTCGGGATTGTCTGCTTCGGTCCAACCTGTCTCATCAGCCTCTCCGGGAAGATGCGTAACATGAATTCCAAGCCGAGTGACAGATTTGAGATGCCACCATGGTAAAATCCATCTAATCATGAGGCCATCATCACTCTTCAATTTGTTTTCCCAATAATTGCAGACCCGAGTGAAGTCCACCAGGTAGAGCCTAGTCCTCATAGCAATTGAGCGAGCATGATAGGCAGGAGCATTAACTGGGGGCTCGATCAATCTAAGACGCTCCATAAGCCAAACCTACCAAAAAGCAGGCGTTAAAAAAAAAAAAAAAAAAAAAAAAAAAAAAGAAAACGAAAACAAGAAAAAAGAGAAGAAATTCCTTATTCTCTTACTCGCAAGATAACGGACTTCGCAAATAAGGTAGGTCACGACCGGCTTTCCCGTTATCCAAACCCAATAGGATCTCTCCTAAACATAAACAGCCGGGCTCTGCGCGCCCCATTTGCTCAACTAGGCTCGAAAAACGGGATCATCTCTCAAATCCTCATCAACATGCCCTTGAAAGACATATACATGTAACAAGCAAAATCCAAATGCCCTTTGCCTAGCAACATAAGAGATGGTGGGGTCGGCCTTGTTAATGAATCGGTCAATAAAGTCCAACATTCGCACTCCTTTCGAGGTCACTAGACGGTCCACCTCAATTCTTGTCAACCCAAGCAAGTCTCTAAACTTGTTCTTATACCCTTGTGAAGTAGAAGGAATAGCAGGCAAGTGTTCTGGGTCCCACCCACCGATCGCAGCAATTTCTTCAGGAAATGGGCAAATGTCACCTCCAGGGAAGGCAAAAACGTGATAATTCGGGTCCCAATAATCAAGACAAGCTTCTAGGAATGGTTTGACCACCTTGATAAGCTTCAAACTCAACAATGATCCAAGATTATAAGCACCCATGTCATACTTCTCCACACTGGAAAACTCATTGGTCCACTCTTTTAGACGAATCTCTAAAGTATTCATGATGAATGATTATTTTGAGAGTTTTATGTAATAAGACGAAGGAAGAGACGGAAGAATTGTGTGAATAAAACCTCTATCGACGTTTCTATTTATACTAAAATCTGTTTCCTAAAATCCGCCAAGACGGATACACCGGGAAACAGGCGCAGCACCTGCTGCGCCTCTTCAAAGGGACGCAGCTCTTGCTGCGCCTCTTCCTCAGCAACGTCTCTGTGATTTTCCGCGTTGGATCTTTCCTAAATTCCTTAGCGAATAATTTCCTATTCATACGGGTTATTATTTTGGTAAATACGTCAAACTTACCATAATTCGTGTTTCCTAATTCCACGGGCACGCATTTCGAGGCAATATCGGCATTTTCGTCATTTTAGCACACTTATATATTTCTTTCTATTTTTCTTTTTCTCCAATTTAATATAATTTATTTCAAACTTTTATATTTCTTTTTATTTTTCTCTTTTCGGGGAATCATTTCACTCCCGTCCTACATTACATTTCTAACTTATAGGCTTCTATTTTTTTCATTTTTTTGGGGGTAACCCTCCCTACCGTCCGGTCATTTCCGGCAAATTTTTTGCATTTTTGCATTTTTGCATTTTTGCACTTTTGAGTCATTCATTTTGCGCTAATTTAGGCCATATATACAAATGTATGTTTTACATGAATTTCTATGTAAATTTCGGCAGCATGACGGCGTAAACCGTCATCTACCAAACCTGTTCAATGCTAACTGTGTACAAACAACGCAACCCAGCAGCAAAGGCGCTCAGGCCGTCATATATACAACCAAAAGAGGGATATGTACAACAAACTGGGGGCTCAAGCCCCAAGCAAAATCAAAAATGTCCAAAATATGGATCCTAAAATGTACAAATGTGCAAGATACAGCCAACAAACAAAACAAACAAACAAACAAAACAACTACTGCCGGTCGCCGCCTAACTCCGCAATTCTCGCCTCAAGAGCAGCAACCTCGGCGTCACGAACCTCGAGCTCCCTCAGCAGGCGAGCCGTCTCCTCCCGAGACTGAGCCAGCTCTCGCTCCAGCTCGCGCTCCCTCTGCAAACGCAACAATTGGCTCATGTCAATCGTTTCAATCAATCATAAGAAAGGTTAGGAAGTTCGAAAATGAAGTAGACGAAATGTTCATACCTGACGACCTCGACCGCCGACAAGTGCCTCGACGACAATAGCTCGCAGCCGGTTGGCTACCCTCCATAACGCCACAAACCGAGACGGCGCAACTTGCATTTTCAAATAAGAAGTTCTCAATAATTGGATAAGTTCAATCAAATGTGTTCTTACACAAAAATCATACAAATTAGAGGCTCACCCTCCGAATCAGATGCTGCCAATCGTCCAAGCCAACATCCGTCACAGCCACGTCAAAGTCACGCAGCTCGGAGATCGTCGTCCTCCCGGTCGCGTCAGTGTACTCGAGGGTCTCGGGGTACTCTGGGGGCTTTCGAAATGGTCATAAGGAGAGTAAATGCTCACCACAACCGGCCAGTACGCCAACCTCCCGTAGAGGAACGCCGAGTAGTCCTCACCAGGAAGCAGAAGGGCGTCACCACCAACGCCTGCCAAGTCAGCCTCCCTCTCAGCCTCAGAAGGCTCCCTGAACATCGTCCTAGGCGGATCGATGGGAACCGTCAGGACATCCCGAGAGCACTGACGAGCCAAGCGCTCGCCCAAATACCACACAGGACCCATCGACGTCCTCAACAGCAACCGGCTCGAGCTCCTAGGTCGAAGGACCTCAGCCACGAAATGAGGAGCGTCAGCGTACTCCGCCCAAGGCCTGGGCACCCACTGGGAAAAGACAAGCAAGAAATCATTCTTATGATCGGTTAAAAAGTAATAAAGAAGCTAGACGAATATAAGTGAGATGCTCACGCTGTCCAACTGAAGAGCGTTCACATCCCGCCGGTAGACACCATGAGAGGAACGCTTGCTCCTCGTGCGACACATCACCCAATCCCTGACAACGGGATAGACCTTCTCCAGCGGCTCCGTCCTCTTGGGCGAGAGGCTCGGAAAATAGGAGTACACCCACGCCTGTGGAGCAAGATAGTCAATAACGAGCTTTCGTAATTTGATAAGGAAAAGAAGTGATTTTAGTCTGAATGAAGGTTCATACCTCCAACAGTAGTCCAGGGCCGACATCACCAGGAGAAGTCCCCTTCTCCATCAACTCCGGACGAACCATGGCCCTCATGAAGCGGATGAGGACCGCAAAACCAGCAGTGACCCAGTCCCAACGTCCTAGGGAGCTCAGGTCAGAAAGAAAGGGAAGAAGCTTCGTCGATAGCCTCTCTCCCTTGTCTCCGAGGTAGATCGAAGACAGAAACCACCAGAGCCACAAGCGGGCCCTTTGCTCAGCTGTACAGGGAGGAGGAGCCGTCTCTCTCCCGTCAATCACCACCGACGTCGGGGTCTTCTCCGCAAAGTAGTCTCGGACGTAAGAACTAGGCACCAAACCAGGCACTGCAGCAGCCTTCGGCGCCAAGTTCCAGCTGATCAACCTCCTAGCCTCGGCCGAGTCCACCCTCATGGCAGTCTCCGGCCACTCCACCGCCTCGGTCCCACACGGCAGACCAGAGATCATGCCGTAGTCCTCCAACGTGACTCCCACCTCACCAAAAGGCATGTGAAAAGTGGAAGTCGTGTCCCAGAATCGGTCCAAGAAAGCGCGGATATGGCTAAGGTTAGCCCGCAGCTTCCTCTTCGCGATATCCCTCAAAGCCTGCACCAGGGCGCCAAATGCTCCCCGCTCGATCATGGCTCGCTCCTCCGCCGACAGCCTCTCGTAGCACGCCATCGCCGTCGTGTAGCCCGAGAACGATCTGATGTTCCCGACCTCCTATTGTGATTTGAAACAAAAGATATCTTTAGTTTGAATGAAATTGGAAAAGGAATGAATAAATGAAATGAAAGAAGATGAGTGGTGAGTAATGAATCCAAGGTTACCAAGCTCTTCACCGTCCTATAGGACAGGTGACCCTCCGCAGCCCAAAGCAAGTGCCTGCTGTCCCAGGTCTCAGCCCACGCAGGTGCTCCCCTCAGCTGACGACCACCTCGCCCAACGTTGGCCCGCCTCGGGGCCTCCTCCTCATCCTCCTCCTGGACCTCGTCCTCAGCAACCTCAGCAGCTGCCTCAACAACAGTGAAAGCCTCCTCCAACGCCTCCTCAAGCGCCCGAGAAGGGTCAACAGCAGTGTCTATGTCCATGGGAGCTCTCCCAGAAGTGGAAGCCTCGTCACCTGCAAGGTTAAAGTAATTTTAGGCCGCGTCAAGTGACGACGAACCTTGATTAGGGGATTTTCGAGTTTTAGAAGCCCCGAAGTCGCTCTTTTTCTCGCCATCTTTGGCCGTATTTCCACAAACCCGGTCACTCATGTGGTAATTTGGGTTAAGTCAAGCCTAAGTTGAAGCCTAATCATGGGTTCGAGTCGAAATTTCGACAGCATTTTGTTATAACGGCGATTATGCCCTAGAAAAGTGTCCTGAAAGAGCCGTCACAAACCAAAATTCCGAGATGGTAGGAAGTTTACCCATCATCCAAGGATTCCAAATATCAAGTTTCATCACAAATAAGCTATCCTAAGGCTATGTTCGAAGCAATTTACGGTTTAGCTGTGAAACCGTCTCAATTTCACTCAAATGCTCAAAACTCAACAAAAATTCGAAATAAATACATGGTTATGATCCTTATATTACCAATTAGCCATTTACAAAGTCAATTTCGCAAGACAAAATCATTTGGGGGAAAAGCCCCAAATTTTCGACTAATTAGGGTTGAAAACCCTAATTTTGTCGCTCCCATTTGATCAAATACGGAAGATAAATGCAAGAATGATATACATACCTCGATTAGTCATGGTGAATGCAAGCTTTTGGATCAAATTTTGGCGGAAATGGTTGAGATTTGAGAGAGAAATTGATGATTTGTGTTTCGAAATAATGAAATGAAACCCCTGTTTTATCGCGTTTTTACGCAGGAAAGACACCACCAGGAAAAGACGCAACAGGTGCTGCGCCTCTTCCAAGAGACGCAGCTCTTGCTGCGCCTCTTCCTCAACTTCCCTTCATACGAATTTTCAAAAATTCGTTATGAGTTCGTTACTTGTGGGCCCATCTTTGGTGCGCCTCTTCCCCGATGCCATTTTATCTTTTCTGGTCCGTTTGACGATTATTCTTCGCTCAGACCCGCATTTCTAAGCCAACTGCAGATTACCGTACATTATTTATTGCTTCCAAGACCTTGCTTGTCACAGCGAGCAAGTATTCTCTGACAGTGTTTCGACACGCCTTCATTATATTCCCATAGCGAGAGTAAGCGGATAGACAATCCCTCTCGAGACATGGAGATAGATTCCCGATAAGGTTTCCCCAACGAGAGTTCACGACATACAATCGTCCTTCTCAAGTTCTTCTGAAGTTTGTTTGAAGACGACCCAAGCAGATTTCTCCCAGCAGTTCCCGCCTGTGTCCTACTACTCACGATATTTCTTGTTTCCCCACAGAGTGCGATAAAGGTGTCGTTCTCCAGAAGTTCCCAGACCGGCAGAGTTCTTATACTCGAGCCTTAGTTACCTCTTAGGTTGAAATTATATTTGGCCTCCTTCCCGTCGATGCTTTCCTTTAGGGTCCCACGCCCTAGCACAATCCTTATATATCTTTTAGGTCTTTCCCTTAGCTCTCATGCTTATACCCTTAGCTCCTATGCACCTCCGGAAGCATCTCGAGAAAGAAGTCTCAGGTATGATTTCTTCTTATGGCTGGCGAGCTTCCTTACGTAGTCTAATGGACTTTAAACGACCCTCACCGATAGTCGACAGACTCTAAAATGTTCCCAATGATAGGTCCTTGGTTCAGACCCCTTGAGCCGCCTCGCATCGCCATAGTCGTCAGGTTGTAATCTTCGATTGACCTGATGGCTATACTTTGACTTTCGCCTTGTCCAAGCCTCAGTCAAAGTGGGGGCTCTGTAGACACCTCATTTCTGCACCTCCCGCAAACCACCCGGTGATGATTGGGCCGCATGTTTGGTACGCGGAACGATTTGTGACAATTCGTAAGTTTATTGTCAAGTGATTGCTCAAACACTTGTGTCTACCTCTTAATTGTCATCTACGCGCCGATACGGTCGTTTTGACAGTAATTAGAGTACATTTGGAGTCCGGGCCTAAAACCGTCTTCATTTTCTGATAACCGCTAAAATCCCGAGTCAGAATGTTCTGGAATGTTCCGGATATTTCTATTACATATTTCACAATCTTTTAATCTTTGGTAAAGAATTTCCCGTAATATTCATACAAAATATTAAGGAAAATAAGATTAATCCGTTATTCCATAAATTAAACACGGAAATCTTTCTTCCGCAGGAGGAAACCACTTGGGAACAGACGCAGCGGGTGCTGCGCCTCTTCCAAGAGACGCAGTGCATGCTGCGCCTCTTCCCAAGTCTTTTTCTGCGTATTTTTCGTATCTTTTCATATATTTTCGAGATTCACTTCCAAAGTCTCTCCGAAAACCCTAATTCCTTCACGTGATTAGTATAAATAGGAGCCTTCGCTCCTCATATTTCTCACGCGAGTGTCCGCCCTTCTCTTCTCCCTTTGCATTCTAGACCACGTTCTTACTTTTTGGCGTCTACGTGCTTGAACTTTCGACCACGTAGGCTCGGATCCTTCTGAGTACCAGCCTCGTTGTGCATGACCGACAAATTTGACCAACTCCACGATAATCAACTTTAATTAATCTTAATCGTTTTCCTCTTACGAGGGCACTTTCGTTACATTCGAGTCGAGCATCACTAAAACATAAACTTAGTTCATCTCGTTTCGTCAAACATGTAAGTCTGAGGGTGTAAATCTCTCTTTTATTTATTGTTATTTACTTTTCGTAATCATTAATGTAAGATTTACGTCGAAAGTACTTCTAAAACCAATTTGTAAAACCATGTTTAAAACCCTTTTTACGAATTATCAGAAGACAGACGTCGAGAAAGGACGCAGCAACTGCTGCGCCTCTTCGAAGGGACGCAGCATCTGCTGCGCCTCTTTGTGAGGCTGCCGCAGTTCCTGCTTCCTTTCTTCTTCCTTCGTCCTCTGTTAGTTTCGTTTCTTTGTTTTCTTTCGTCATTGTTTGCTCTTGTTTCGTTCACATAATAGTTTTACATATTATTAATCACTGTTAGTATATAATTCATCGTTAAATCCCGACTTAAATCCCTTATAACCAATATTTGCGGGTTTTCGTCATTAAAATCAATCCGGGTTGTAGAGATTCGATTCATTCATATTGAGTCTCTGGAATTCAATCTTTGGTATATTCCCATCTGTTATTTATCGTTGTCATCATTAATTTGTCATATTTAACCTAATTAGTTCACCCATGTCATTAATCAATCTTTCATTCGTGTAATTAATTCGTTTACATTGGTTTCATCCATGTTTATCATTTTTATGACCTCATTCACATGTAAATAATATGCTAATCACTTTCATCCGAGTCAATTATTTATAATCGATCATTAAAATCACTAACGAATATTAACAATTTGCAATTAAAACTGACGGCCGAGGCCAAGGAACGACGCAAAGAATCGCTGCGCCCCTTCCAAAGGACGACTCTCTGCTGCGCTTTGTTCTGGTTGATTTAAATCTCGAACTCCGTTTTGCCTTGACCTAGTTATTAATTACGTGTTTAATTAACTATTAATCGTATTATCACCCTAATTCCCGTTCGTTAGTTTATTTACTTATTCTTTCTCAAATCATTCGTTTTAATAGTATTTTCGACATAAATCAATTAATCCAATGTAATTATTGTTATTTTTCTTTATTGTATTTTCATTATCGTATTCCTTTTATTGTATCTCTTGTATGCTCTCACATGTAATCAATCTAAATCCCTACTTCGACTCAATTGTATGTTAAATTACATGTTTCACCGACTTAGTCTAATTCTCACATGCTAGGATCAATTTATTGGATGTTGCATTGCATGCATATAACCGACAACATATCGAGTATAGACAATTTCCCTAATCATTAGTAGAGGCCGCTATCGAGGCGGGCGGGATTAGGTGTTCGATCAAAAGAGCTTCCCAATACGTACCCTCACCCCTTACTCCAGATCTCTGTGAACATCCGTGTTTATTGGCATCCACGAGAGTCATTCTAGACATAGAATGCTAAGGGTAACGAGTTCTTGGTGTTCATGTCACTACTTTGTGTCTTGACATGGCGCGAGGTATTCGAACGGTTTCCAATTTTCCACAATAAATTGGTGGCGACTCCACAAATGCAAACACTTGTTCCCAAGCGCCCCTGTGGCCCATTGTCCACAGTAGGTGACACTCGTAAACTCCGTCTTAAAGTTGACCTTGGAGAATAATTCAGCCCGATGGATGTTCCTTTATAAAAGAAAAACGGGATGTAAATTTGCAAGTTGGGTTATTGTCAAAACAGAGTTCGGAAATTGAAATAATATTTTTAGAAATTTTGGGAACACAAAGAACATTGAAAATTTTTAAAACAAAAGAGGCAGAAGTAGATTTATTGAATGAACCTAAACGAATTATGGGCAAGGAAGACTCGTCGTCAATGAGGATTTCGCCACAACTATCGTCAGAGGAATGGATAGCCAAATTGTCCAAGTCTCTGGTTATGTGGTGAGATGCCGCACTGTCGAGTAGAAATCCAGAATTAGGGGATGGGTTGGCTGACACGATGGTAGCAGCGTGGGTCTATATGGGACCACGGGGAAGGCGATTTAAGTAACGGGAAGGCAGGACAACAATGGGATAATCACGCTTAAATTTATAGCAAAAGAAAAGAACATGACGTTTAGCGCCATAATACTGACACGAACCTTTGAACGGTGGATCTTGCTTGGGTTGATTAGCGTCAGATACGGTGTTGCTGAAGGGTGCAAGAGACCGAGCGTAGTTGGTGAAGGACCGAGAAGCAGGGTATGTTGCTGCGTGAACCGTAGCAAGAAAAGAAGTAGGGGTGGTGTTTTGGTTGGTGGTTAACTCAAGGTTGAGTAATTTTTCATGTATGGATTCGAATGAGATGGGTTCGTCACGAGTTTGAACGACATCATTGACAGAGTGGTAAATGTTGTATTCAAGACCACAAATAATTTTAGCAATTAAATCTTCATGATCCATGGGTTTACCGAGGACGACAAGTTTGTCAGCACATGCTTTAATTGATTGCATATACTCGGTAATGCTTTGATTGGCTTTGCGAATGTATTTGAGACGTTCTTTGTAACACCCCCTTTACCCGGCCAAGATAATCGGGAGTGTCACCATCTTGGTTTCCCGAGGTAGTGAATCAAAACTACAATTAAACAACAATTTATTAAAATACATGTTTAGTGAATTACATAAATGAATTACACATTACAAAATGTCTCAATTAGTACAATCATCTAATGAAATCTACATCTACTATCTCATGAATACTAGACCTGATTCTTATGTCCGTGGGTCGGCCCGTATCCCGCTCGATACCAAGTCCAAACCTATACTCAAACTGCTCCCCATATGACCGGAAACATCATATAGATCATCACATGCCACCCCCCATTATAGCGGGTGATTGTTTGGACATTACCAACACACGCCAGTTATAATAATACTAATGCTCATGAGATGATTTGTGATTATGAATATGTAATGCAGCAATGAAGGACACGAGTCACAAACCTCCTCCACCACAACTCCACATCCACCTCAAACTCGGTGACGGCATCGCAACACCGCCACCAAACATCGGATGCGGCCGATGAAAACAGTACATGGGGCGCTTTTGAAGTACCAAGCCCAGTGCTAATCGGACCCACGCCAGGCGTCGTGAAACTACACTAGTCCCTCCGTACTCAAGCCATAAACGTGCACGTCCTCCTCGAAGTGGGAAACTCCAAGGAACGACCCGAGCGTAAGACGGTCTCCCAAACCGTCTTATGTCTCCTCAACAACCACATAACACAACCACAACTCCACTAACAACCTCCACCAACATACACCATCACCCACCAACATTCATATGGAATCAATGTACATCACAATATGCCAAGTAAGACACTTTCACAACAACATGAACCTAATTATACCATGAGTGCATGTATCAACAATTCTTTGCACCTCTTTAAGGCACAATTCCTCATTATCATGTTATAATGCAATTCTAACAACAATATGAGACCAACAACAATTAACCATGCTCATTTTATAATGCAACTCAAACAATAATATGTGTCCAATACAAACTACCCAATATCATGTTATAATGCAATTCCCACCATAATATGAGACTAATAATAATGACTAAATATCATGTGATAATGCAATCCCAACAACAATACAAGATATGTAAACATCCATATTATTGAAACCGAGTATGGAAAACCCTACCGTTTAGCAATCCTCCATATTGTTAGAAATTATAAATCTCATTTTTCGACATATTCATATATGTGATAATCTATTTAGTCATAAAATAAATTGTGATCTTATGCATGCAAACATAATTAGAAAAGGGAAGAAATCGTCATTCTTACTATGGGTATTTCGGATTTAGGGCACAAGTGAGTTCTCCTTCTCACTTGTTCTTGAGCTTTCCTTACAAATGGAAGAACAAGGATTCAAAGATAGAATCCCTCCCAAAGATGTATACCGAAGATAACCTCTTAAAAACTAATATTATTTGTACTAGAACAATATTAATTTTATTAAAATTGACCCAAAATATTGTATTTGGTCTCTTGTTTTTCGGTCAAGAGAAGAGGGAAGAAGGAGTAATATATTCTCTCTAAAATTTCTATAAGTTTTAGATGTTGAAAAGGATGAATGAATACACCATACTATTGTAGTGTATATTAGGGAAAATATATAGAAAAACCCTTGGCCTTTTGCTCTAGGAAAACCGGGTAGGGGTGGGAAAAGGGGCCAATGCATGACCAAGATGCTCTTCACAAACGCAACTAGGTGTGCATGACTATCAATTAGGTTAATGATTATGCTTCTTCTATATATTATAAAACATAATACAAACCCCAACCCACCCTATTATTTCGGTACATATTGTATAAAATGGAAAGTCCATTTTACACATTATTTTGTCAATTTGTCACATGTAACATGTTCCATGACATTATGTGTATAAAATGTATTTTTAACAATTAAAAATCAACATATTAATAAAATATGTCACTTATAAAGTTAACCTAGTAATTCATAATTACTTGTACCATAATGGGTTCCCGAGTCATAAATTACAACATTCTGTATTCATAATAATATATTCATTCCGTTTCAATTGTTTCCGTAAACAACAATTTCATCCAAGTAATAAAACAATTCGATTACTTAGACCGTATCTAATTTAATCAAATTACAATGAGACACGTAAATATTACTTCCAAAATCGTCCGTCAATTTTAAGTAATTTAATTAACCCGTATCATTATACGATCAATTAAATAATCAATTAAGAGTGTTACTGATGCGTGTCTTTTATATGATGTTTTGCACCTCATTTTACACACATTTCAGAGCTCATTTGTGTAGTTTAAGCTACCATTTCCCCCATTTAAAGTCTACTTTCGTGTTTTTGTACTTTATTGCGAAATGTGAAGAATCCAAATGAAATCAAGCTAAATCCGTCCAGTATCTGCATTGCATTTTGACGTGAAGAATTTACTTAGGGAACAAGCTTGGTGCGCATTCCAAAGCCCAAAAGACAAGTCCACGGGATTATAGAAGTCAAGTAGCAGCTAACGCGGTCGATCGACCACTACCTTCAGTCGATCGACCAACCATCGAGTTCGAAGCTAATTCATTGCTATTGATCGATCGACCGATCCTAGCGATCGATCGACCAAGCCATCCCAGGCGAATTAAAAGATCGAGGAACTTGAAGCCCACTATGTTTAGGTTTTGATAATAAGTGTTACGTATGTTTGCTATATAACGTAACCTAGAACATCGATACATCATCCATTTTGATCGATTTTTATCTAAGTTTCACATTCAATTTTAGAATATCATAGTTAGGGTTTGGAATATTGGTTGCATCGGATTTTCATTCATACTTCTAATCATTCCGTTACTATTCTTCGCAATTTTAAATATTCCTTCATTCTACTTTCGGTTCATCTTTATTGCGTTGTTAGATATAGAATTGTTAGTTAGAATCCAAGCCAATTATCGCTTTATGTTAATTGTTTGTTCTACTATTTTTAGCATGAATTCAGTGATCTTTATCGTCAATATTATTGTTATTTTTGCCATAGCCATGAGTAGCTAAATCAATTGTGCTAGGATGTAGGGGAATTGTAGTGTAGGCGGCAACATAAAGAACACGGCCGATTCGCGTGTTGGTCGATCGACCACCCTACGATCGATCGATTACCACGTGAGGTTTTTATTTTCGTTTTAATCGTTTTAATTCTTAATTCGACGAATCGAGTGCACACGACTAGTTGAATATTTAGGATATGACTGACCCATTAGATCGAGAGATAAGGACAGTTGCTAGATCACCAATTAAAATGACTAAACTATGCTGAGATCGAAAGATAGGTAAAGTTTAGACCGTAAATCACTTTTCAGGACGAAAGTTAGTATTAGTGATATTAGGGACCTATAGCGAGATCGAAAGATGCTATTTGTTAAGAGTGGACCGAGAGAACCTCTTTATTTCCCGCCTCATGTGTTTTGATTTAGACCATTTTAATATGTTGCCGCCGAAACTATAACGAACCGACCATCCTAGTACCTCTTTTATACTTGATTTTATATATTTCATTAGTTTACTTTTCTTTTATTGTTATTAGCTATAGACCAAACCCAATCAAACCCCCACCCTATGTTACCTTAGACCGAAACTAAGACAGCTAAGAATTACGCCTGCCTCTCTCGTGTTCGACCTTGACCGCCGCTAGCTATAGTTGTAGTTGGATATTATAAATTTATTTTTGACGCCTCACGACGGGTATCAAATTTTGGCGCCGTTGCCGGGGAGGCAATAGTTCTAATTTTTAGTTGTTTTATTTTTTAGTCTTTCTTAGTTTAAGGGACACCCGTTCCTTAAACTTTTCTTATATTCTTTACGTAGTTTCTTCTTATGCGCAGTCACGGGTGGTGAACTAGTACCATTAAATCCTGAGATTGAGAAATCCTTGCGCGAGTTGAGACGATCACAAAGGGTGTTGCCGAGAGGAAGAGCCGAGTACCCTGTCAAGCTTTTTTTACGAGAACAAGTCGTTGAAGAAGATCCACCTACATCTCCCGCTTCTATTTCTTCAAAATGAGACAGTCACTTCTCCGAGAAATTCTAGTCATGGCTGAAGAAGCAACCATTGCCAGTCACTCAGAGCCGACAGCTGAGAATCTTTACAAAGGATTCGAACTACCTGGGGAGGCGAGAAAATTCGAACCAAAGCCTTCTTATCTCAGTTTGGTTGAGAAGAACCAATTCGGGGGAGCTGCAAATGAGGATGCAGCAAAGCATATGGAGATTTTTATTGATTACTGCTGCTCCATATCCCCACCAGTAGGCGTGACCCCGGACCCGGTTAAAGAGACCATGTTTATTTTCCCTTCGTGATCTTTGCAAGGAAATGGTATAGAGACTTGGATCGTGCTGCCCATGGGATCACCGACTGGAACTCCTTGGGTTTGGCGTTCTACAAGAAATACTTTTCTGCATCAAAGACGAATGCCATTAGAGCTCAGATCACGAGCTTTAAACAAGGGCCTGATGAGAACTTTCACGAGGCATGGGTCCGATTTAAGAAGATGGTGCGAACCATTCAAAGACCATGGGTTCGAAAAATGGAGCTTGTGCAATCGGTTCTATAATGGACTCGTATGACGATCGAGGACCATTTTAGATGTTTGCGACGATGGCCGATTCTTTGAGAATATAGGAGCGACTAAGGGGTGGAAGATCATTGATGATTGGCCACTCATAAGGCTGAATATGGGAATTCGAGAGGCAATCAAAGGAGAGCTGTTGAATCTTCTTCTGGTTTGCGCACTTGAAGCTCTCACTGCAAGGTTTGACAAATATGAATTGGGAGGAGCTTCTAAAGGAGGGATGTACCATGTTAACGCTATTTCGAGACGGTCTTTTTAAATGCAGCCAGAAGATGTGGAGCCGAGGGGCATGTCTCGGAGAATTGTTCTGTCCCCTTTGAGTCTGTCTTTGCTTTCAACACTATAGGCGGACAAACACGTCTTGTGAGCCGAATGTCCATCCCAACTTAAGGTGGAGCGGCGAAATGTCTTAAATCCGACTCAACCCCACAACAACAAAGAAGAAGAAGCCTATGTACCCCCTCACAAACAACCATATAAAAAACCTCTCGTATATTCCTCGTGCCAAAGAAGAACAATCCCAAAATTCCGACTTCGCTGAATTTAAGAACTTGTTCTTTGAAGGAGTCCCAAGCTAGAGAGGTCGGGATGAAGCTACTGGAGAGCCAAATTGCTCAATTGGCTAGCAAGAGTACCACTCGAGCTCCGGACACTTACCGACTCAAATCGACCAGAAAAGAGACCCTAAATGCCATTACTTTAAGGAGTGGGTCTACCACTGGAGGGGCCTGCTATGGTCGAGGGCGCTCATCGAAAAAAATGAGCCGGAACCAAGTCAAAGCAAAGCCGGAACGAGCAAAGGAAGGAAAAGGCGTCTACCGGTATATCGATCGATCGAATGATATACCCGGTCGATCGATCGAAGCACGGGTTACGAGCTTCGAATCGTGCAAGTCGATCGATCGACCGACCACACTGGTGATCGACCGAGATCGCTGTTGATGGTGATTCCTTTCGTCCTCCGATGCCTAATAACTTGAGGATCATTTGTTTGGGGCATTACAACTCCGACATATTGGGGAAAGACCCGAGTCTCTGATGGGTCGATCCGGCTCAAGTTCGATCCAATGACGGTTAATGGCTCACATTTGAGACGGTCTGAGGAGGGGTAAAGCTTCAATAAGGAAAAGTTGTGGACTTTCGGCCCTAAGTCCACGGATGCTTGAGGCATGCGAGACTTAGAGGAGAGGGCTAAGGTACTTCTCTCAGCCTCGTATCCAGAGAGACTAGTGCCGACGAAGGAACAGGTATCTTTCAATAAATTTGAAAAATTTATTCGTAGCTTGAATGTACAAGTGCCTTTCGTTGAGTTAGTCAATCAAGTGCCTGCCTATACTAAATTCATGAAACAACTCTGTCTAAGAAAAAGTCACTTGAAAATGTGCACTGTATCGCATTAATAAAAGAGTCCTGCTCTTATTTGTCTCACATTGCACCCCATAAGCTAGAGGACCGGGTAGCTTTTCTTTCCTTTTAATATAGGCACCTTCTCTATTGAGAAGGCATTATGTGACTTAGGAGCTAGTATAAGTGTCATGCCCACGAGTCTAGCTAGGAAGCTCAACCGACTAAGTTCGCAGTGACAGATATGACAAGATGCGGATGGTGACCGATCTGCGGTCCAGCCAATAGGAGTCTTAGAGGACATTTCTGTCCAAATAGGGAAGTTTTTCTTCCCCGTCGACTTCGTTGTACTTGACATGCCTTAGGATGCCCATATTCCCATTATTTTGGGTAGGCCATTTTTACGCACTGCTTTGGTGCAGTCATAGATGTTGGTCTAGGAACCTTGACCTTCAAAGTGGGCAAGCATTCTATTGTCTTTGCCCGTCTAAGAAAAAGGACCCCATGTGGCTGTGACTTGAATACGGTTTCGACAAGAAATCGTACTTTGTGGCTTCCGATATGCCTATCTCTATTCCTGTTGTAACCCCTCCGCTCCAGATTGGGAGCAAATTGGAGGAAGATTTGTCTATTTCTGATATTGCAGGTGTTGGACCATATAGCTTATATGTTTATGTTTTGATGATGTCAAGGTGCTTTACATATTATATGCTTGTTGCGTGTAATCGTTTGTTAAGTGTTTTAGCATTAACCTATTATGAGCAACAAAGAGGATTGTGACGATTACATAAGAAGTTCAAGTCCTTGTTCAAGATCACACAATTCAAAGATTCATTCAAGTGTTATGTGAAGACGAAGTTCGTCTAGAAGATTAATCAAGCTTGGATGATGATGTAGCCTATACTCGAAGATCTCCTTGAAGATTAGAATAGTATAGGTGATTATCTCGTAATGGTAATCAAAGAATGAGTTTCTTAATTAGTAAAGTTATAGCTTTGTAGCTATAACATTACTAGTAAAAGAGTTCAATGTTATAGCTCTTCTACTATAACATTGAAATCTTTGAGTTTTTATACACGACTTTTAAATGGTTCGAAAATTGTTTTGCAATTTCTTAAAGTTTATTTTTATATGTTTTAATGAAAGTATTTATTTTTAAAGCCCGGTTTAGTGAGGAGTCCGGTTATATTGTTAGCGTTAATTGATGGTTATTGGACCGACTTATGAGTTGGACTTTACTATCAATTAGGGTTTCCATCTAGCCTCTCCTAAAACCTAAATTCTAATTATATACTAAGATTAGGGTTTGCATGGTTCACGAGCCTATGAGCCGTGTTGTGCCGAGTTGCCTATGAGATATTAGGTAAAGATTTTATTCTATAATAATATCTTTACATATCTTATATCTTAGTTAATATATTTGTTTATGGTAAAAGATATTCTTGTTTTAGGAAATCTTATCATAATCTTAGAATTTATAGTAAAGATAATATTTGGAAAGATTATATTCTATCTTTTAGAATATTCTTTATTATCTTTTATGGCTTTTAGGCAAGAGATAATAAGAAGATATAATTGGTAATTATATCTTATTATTTCGGCTATTAGGGTTTCTAATGAAACCGTGTAGCTTTCCTCTTCCTTGCCTATAAATACTTTGTTATTTACAACATCTAAAATAGAGACCTTACGCATAAAAATTGTTTTCATATTTTAAAGAGCAAACCGTGTGTTTTTAACGAAAACCGATTTGCATATTTTGAAAGGTCGTGTTTTACAAAACTCGCATACTTGTTCTTCATTTATCGTTATAAGACAATAGTGCTTAGTTGATTTCTTAACTTGTTTATTAACGTGAACCTTTGTTAGAATCATTAGTGCTTTCTTATTAGCGTAAGTTAGTCACTCGAGTATTTAATGGTACTCATTGAGTTACTGACTAGAGTTAGTTACGAGTTGGGTTAGTAAATTTGTAATCCGTAGAAAGGTACTAAATTTATTAATCGAGAATAGTGGACGTAGGTTTCACTTGTGAAACCGAACCACTTCAAAAATCCGCGTGTCTCTTCTTGTTTCGTTCTTTCGTTTACTTTGCTTACAATCATTCATTGATTAGTTAAAGTTTAATCAATAAACTTTAAATAATCAATTACATCTGCCCAATCGAAAAAGCTTTAAAAGTTTTAAATCCTCAATTCACCCCCTCTTGAGTATTTTGGATCGATAGACTCTTCAATTGGTATCGAGCCTCGTGCTCTTGATTGCCTAACCGCAAAGAGGCTGATCTATCTTGTTTTCATTTATCTTATCGTTTTATATTCCATTTTGCCTATCACGTGATAAATGGATTCCAAATATCTCAAGTGTCCCGTCTTTGATGGGAAGAATTATGGATTATGGAAAAACATGATGACTCACTATGTGAAAGGACACGATTGGGAGTGCTGGAGGATCATTCAAAACGGACCACACAAAATTCTCGTGGCATCCGAGGAAGGCACTACCCACGAAAAGAAAGAAGAGGACTATGTCGAGGCCGACTACAAGAAGGCCGAAAAGAACTCCAAAGCGGTAAGTCTTCTTGCAACGGAATGACTTCTACCGAGTTTGATCGGTTTTCCTCATGCTCTACGGCCAAGGAGATATGGGATGGACTCGAATTAGCTTATGAAGGTACTTCCATTGTTAGGAAGCACCGAATTGATTTGCTTATGCAAAAATATGAGCTATTCATCATGGAGCCTAATGAGTCTCTAGATAGTATGTCCGCAAGGTTCTCAAGTATAATAAATGAATTAAAAAACCTAGATAGGAAATTTTGTACCGAGGACATTGCTAGAAAGGTTCTTAGGAGCCTTACTAAGAAGTGGCGTGCTAAGGTCACTGCAACGGAGGAATCACGAGATCTTGAAACCCTATCCTATCAAGAACTCATTGGTGCTCTCATGGCCCATGAAATTACTCTTAACAAAGACGACGCAGAACCAAGTCGCAATAAGAGTATGGCTTTAAAGAGCGAAGAAGTGGACTCTGACCTAGAGGATAAAACTGTCTTGTTTGCACGACGTTTTAAAAATAAAATTTTTCGAAATAAACAAACAAAATCATCCTATAACAACAGTAACAAAAAGTCATTCAACAAAAAGGTTAATGACTCAAAGTCGTCCTTCGCAAATAGAAGTTGCTTCAAGTGTGGAGAATCTGGTCACATGATCAAAGATTGTCCAACATGGGAGAAGATTAAGGACAAGACAAAACGTGAGAAGACAAAGAGAGAATTCAAGCAAGTTATGATGGCTTCGTGTTGGGGAGACCTTGACTCAGAAGATGACGAGGAATCTGAAGACGACGAAGTGGCAAACCTTTGTCTCAGCAGTGTTAGTCTTGACCTAATCTCCGACAGTGACGATGAAAGCACAAATTCTCACTCAAACTATTGCTTTCTTGGAGAATCAGACGAAGACGACGATGAAGAGGTAAGTTATCTTGAGCTTAAGAAACGTGTTAGGAAATTGTCTAAAAGTGCTTTAATTGAATTCTTTGAACAATCTCTTGATAAGTGTCACGAACAGGATTTGGAATTGAATGATCTAAAGGAAATGATTCTCGAAATCGCGGAAGAGAATCATACTCTCAAGACAAAAGCTAAGAAGTTGAAATCTAAAGTTATAGTTGAGAAAGCGACAACATTAGATTCTACTATGGCTGAAAAGAAGGAATTAGAGTCTAAAGTTATAGCTAATGAAGCTATAACCTCGACCTAAAGCTTAACATCAAGCATCTTCGCCAAAGTTCTGACTAATGAAGCCATAACTTTAGAACTTAGAAAAGTCAAAGAACTTTTGGAAACTAAGGTCACATCTAATGAAGAAGTGATCCTAGACCAAAAGAAAGAGATAGATTCTCTTTCGAAGCAATTGAAAGAATCTAAGACCGATATGATCAATGTTAAGAAACAACACACCGATGTCGTGTTCATTCTTAATAAACGATTCCAAGACTTTCGTTATAAATTCAAAAAGGACAATGATGTAGATCACACGAAATGTCAAGAGGAAATTAAGACCCTAAAAGACCTACTTCTACACGCTAGAAAAGTCCATGACAAGTGGGAAGGTAGCACAAAAGTCCTAAACTTCCTAACCGAACAATCTGACAACAATATGAAGATGGGGTTAGGACATGAGTGCTACCGCCGTAGAGATCACTCTAAATGCAAATCAACACCTTCAGATTTTGATTTTAGAAAAGGAAGTATCTTGATCTTCCCGAGTATTTGATTTGCAATTACTGTGGTCATACGGGTCATATCCAAATCAATTGTGTCAAAAAGGCTCAAGACTTACGAAAGAATGCCGAACATGCTAAAACTGTTGACACAGTTGTCGAGGATAAGGAAACCCCCACTAACGAACCTAACGAAGAAAGAAATAATAAATTTCGTTGGTTCTATGACATGGCCTTTGACTACTCTAAGAAACCTAGCACCTCACAAAGCCCTTGTAGATCTCAACCCAGTAAACCTATTCACAAGGCAACTAGTCCAGAGAGACCTAAAGAAATTCCGAGACCTAAAGAAGTTCCGAGACCTAGAGAAGTTCCGAGACCTAGAGAAGTTCCGAAACCTAGAGAAAACCCTAACCCTAGAACTCCTCCCAAGCCAAACAAACCTAAAGTTAGAAAAACGGTCATTAGACGTGTTTGGGTTCGAAAGGATTTAGTGTTTAGAGTAACTAATCATAAGGGACCCAACTTAGCTTGGGTACCTAAAATCAGATCTAATCCCTTATGCAGGAAGAAGTGAAAGAAAACAATCAATGGTATCTTGACAGTGGATGCTCAAGACACATGACCGGAGACAAGAATCTGTTTCTTTCACTCATGCCTTTCAACGGAGGAAAAGTGACGTTCAGGGACAACAAAAGGGAAAAGTAATCGGCGTTGGCAAAATCGGAATCTCTAAGTCTCACGCAATAAGTGACGTTTATCTCGTAGATGGCCTTAAACACAACTTGCTAAGCATATCTCAACTATGCGACAAAGGTAACAAAGTAGTTTTCATACTGATAGTTGTCGCATTATTATTGAAGGAACTAGCAACGTTATTCTTGAAGGCCACAGAAAGAGGAATGTTTATATGGTAGATTTAAATGCTGTGCCTACTAACTCTTTTTCGTGTATGGAAGTTACACTTGATGATCCTTGTTTATGGCATAAACGATTCGGTCACATTAGCTCGCTAATCTTGAATAAACTCAAGAAGTGGGACTTGGTTGAAGGGTTGCCTAAGATCAAGTTCGACCAAGAAAAGATGTGTGACACATGTGCTAGGTGTAAACAAGTAAGATCATCGTTCAAACCTAAAAGAGTAGTGAGCACAAATGAAGCCTTGGAACTAGTACACATGGATTTATGTGGACTATGAAGGTAAGGAGTAGAGGAGGATCTAGGTACGCGTTTCGTTCTTGTAGATGACTACTCAAGGTATGTATGGCCTATCTTTCTTCATTCAAAAGACGAAACTTTTGATGAATTTGATTGTCTTATGAAACGTGTTCAAAATAAATATAAGACTAATCTAGTATCTATTAAATGGATCATGGCACCGAATTTGATAATCAAACCTTTATAGAATATTGTAGAGTTAATGGTGTAGGGCATAACTTTTCTGCACCAAGAACTCCGCAACAAAACGGTGTCGTTGAACGTATGAATAGAACTTTAGAAGATATGGCACGTACAATGCTTCTGTGTAGTGGTTTACCACGTAACTTTTGGGCTGAAGCCATAAGTACTTCTTGCTACATCCATAATCGTGCTATGATCCGACCTATTCTTAAGAAAACCCCCTATGAACTCCTTAGAGGTCGAAAACCTAATATCTCCCATCTTCGCTGTTTTGGGAGTAAATGTTTTGTACATAATAACGGTAAAAACCGTTTAAGTAAATTCGACCCTAGGAGTGATGAGGCGATTTTTATAGGATACTCAGATCATAGCAAGGCTTACAAAGTATTCAATAAGAGAACTCTTTGTATTGAAGAAAGTGTCCACGTTATCTTTGATGAAGATAACATGTTCGATAAGCCCTTACAAGATGAGGAAGAAGACTTGGATGAACCCGACTTTCGTCTTTCAAGAGACGATCCCGGTTGGAATTAGAGGATAATGAGATTGAGGGAATAAACGATGAACTTGATCGTTCATCAAAAGACAAAAAGGAGAAGGACAAAGTTATAGTTGATGATACTATAACATCGACTCAAAATAAGAACTCCCAAACCAATGTTATAGATGATGTTACTGTAACATTGAATCCAAATCAAGGTGTAGAGTCCGAGGTTATAATCGACTCAAACACAACACCCGAATTGGATTCAGGGGGAACTTCCTCTAATTCCGAACCAAATGAAGTCGGGACAAGCTCAAATAACGATGGCGAACCAAGCACTTCAACGAAGTGGAAATACAAGAATTCACACCCCATGGATAATATTCTTGGAAATATTAAGAAGGGTGTTCAAACAAGACGTTCCTTAAACAACTTCTGTTCCTTCTACTCTTTTCTGTCCATGATCGAACCAAAGAACATCAATGAAGCTCTTGCTGAATCAGATTGGATTGTCGCTATGCAAGAAGAGCTACAACAGTTCGAAAGAAACAAGGTTTGGCATTTAGTTCCTAGACCAAAAGATCGAACAGTCATTGGAACTCGGTGGGTCTTCAGGAACAAATTAGATGATGCCGGAGTCATTGTCAGAAACAAGGCAAGATTGGTGGTCCAAGGATATAATCAACAAGAAGGAATAGATTATGACGAGACCTTCGCACCTGTTGCACGTCTTGAAGCTATTAGACTTCTGATTGCATTCGCCGCACACAAAGGAATGAAGCTCTTCCAGATGGATGTCAAGACGGCTTTCTTGAACGGTTATCTACAAGAAGAAGTCTTCGTTGAACAACCCCCTGGTTTTAAGAATATCAAATTTGAGGATCACGTTTTCAAATTAGATAAAGCCCTATACTTGTTGAAGCAAGCACCTAGGGCTTGATTTACGATTATCCAAGTTTCTACTTGACAGTGGATTTAGTAGAGGATCCGTCGACAAAACCCTATTTCTAAAAACGGAGGGTTCGGACCTTTTGGTTGTTCAAATATACGTCGATGATATCATCTTTGGATCAACCAACCGAAGCCTATGCAAATACTTTTCTGAGTTGATGACTTCCGAGTTCGAGATGAGTATGATGGGAGAATTGAAATTCTTCCTAGGTCTGCAGATACAACAGACAGATGAAGGCATTAAGATCCATCAATAGAAATATATCAAAGAGCTGATTCGGAAATTCGGGATGGAAAATTCACACGCCATGCCTACTCCAATGGTTGAGAACAAGAAATTGACATTGGACGAAAACGGTAAATCAGTTAATGAAACTACTTACCGTAGGATGATTGGGTCACTATTATATTTGACCGCAAGTAGACCGATATTATGTTTAGCGTATGCGTTTGTGCGAATATCAATCGTCTCCCAAAGAATCGCATATGACGCCGTAAAAGCGAATTTTACGTTACTTGATTGAACGGCCAACTTATACCTATGGTATCCAATGGAGTGCAATTTTGATCTAGTCGGTTATTCCGATGCCGACTACGCAGGATGTTCTCTAGACAGGAAAAGCACGTCGGGTGTCGCCACATTTGTCGGACCATGTATCATCACGTGGGGTTCGAAGAAACAAAATTCGGTTGCTCTCTCAACTGCTGAAGCCGAATATATTGCTGCAGGACTGGTATGTACTCAACTTTTATGGCTTAAGCAACAATTACGTGATTATGGTGTTGACGTAGGATGTATTCCTATTTTGTGTGATAATACTAGTGCGATTATTATTTCTAAAAATCCCGCACAACATTCACGTACCAAACACATTGAAATTAGACACCATTTTATTAGAGACCATGTTGAGAAGGAAATATAAAACTTGAATTTTGTAGTCTTGAAAAACAATGGGCGGACATTTTGACAAAATCATTAGCTAGAGAACGATTTGAGACTTTACGGTTGGAAATTGGTTTAATCAGTGGTACCTAAGCTTCTATATTTGTTTAATTTTTTTATGACTGACTAGTTAAGTTAAGATTGTATGACTGTGTCCGTATATTGCGTTGCATGAATAATTTCGTTTATAGAAATATTATTCTCATAAGATTCTATTTCCTTTTTAGAATTTAATTAATATACAAACTTATTTTTATTCACAATAAACATACACACCATATCTTTTATCCTTCCAAAAATAAAAAAAAAATTTCTTACAAATAATGCTCACAATACACGGCTCATATCTTTCCTATATCAAATCAATTTCCTAATTCATGTCATATCATCATAAATCTCCATACTTATCACTTTCCTATTCCTAATTAATAACACTTACCATATTACACCTACACTTGTTAACCCTAATACCTAGACCTATATCTACCCTTGCTTGACCGTCCACCCATACCCACTTGCTCACTTTCTTTCTTCCAAATGTTTACCATCATTGCATATCCTCTCCTTTACTCCAACAATCACCATCATCTACTTTTTCAACCAATCTCCATCATCATGAACACATCCCATGCAAAAAACACCCGATCCTCAACCCGTCACCACCAAAACCGCCCTTTTCCTCACCAAACATCACTTTTACCACCACATACTTCTCATTCCATGAATTGTCCTTCACCACAACCAAACCAAAACTCGCCCCTGTTTCGTAGTCGGACGAATCGGTCTCCGAAGGAAAAAGACGCCGTCTTTTCAAGGGTAAAAATAAAGTTGTTGTTGATAATGGTGAAGCGCTTGTAGAAGAACCCAAGGTGATAGTTCGGAATGGTATTACTCGTACTCTGCTTAAGGATGCTTCGAAAGCCGCGACAAAGGAAGGGTTGAATCGTGTTCGGCTTACTCATGATGAAAGCATCTTGGTTAATCGAGTTTTAAGGTATTCTATTCATGGTGGTCGGTTTATCAAAAATCTTGGTTGGTTAGTGTACCCGCTCTTGCTTTCTTTATTAATTTTCTTGATTTTCAAGGGTGGAGTCACATAAGTCGGTTTTGGTCCTATATACCCGGTTGAGGTGGTACAATTCTTTGCTAGTGTGTCAATTAAGAAAGGAGTGTTGCATGCGGTTGTTAATGGTGTCGATATTTACCGTCTCTGTTTCGGATTTTTGCTCTGCTTTTTAGGGTTCCTAATGAAGGGATTGAATTAAATCCGAGTCTTGAATGGTCTAATGTTGGAAGTGAAAAGGAGTTGTTAGTAAAGCAGTATTTTGAGGAGATGACGGAGGGTGTCAATATCGTGGTTCGACCTCTCTCGGCTAAGATCAAGTTCCTCTTAAAGTTTTTGTGGAACACAATAGTGCCGAGGAGGGGAGGCCGTGATAAGGTGTCGAGTTATGAGGCAATTATGGTTTATTCTTGGTTGGAGGGACAGAAGGTGAATTTGGGTAGTGTTGTTTTGCACCGTATTCTTCAAACTGGTCTTACGGTGACCAAGGACAAGTTGAGCACCACAATCGATATGCCGTATGGTATGTGGATATCTCGTCTTGGGAAATTAAGAGAGTGATAGGGCCTGGCCGATTCTGGTGTTAGTGCTCGGGATAGTATGTGTGATAAGTTGATCAAGCTAATGGGTCTTGTCGTTGATGGACCCGAGTTGCTTCTTGCAAAGGATGTTGAGAAAGCCCCGGTGGATTCGGGTTTAGGAGCTATTGAGTCGAAATTGGAGGGATTTATGAATGGTTTAATGGAGAAATTCGAGGAGCATTCGACTAGTTTAGCTACGGCATTGTCACGGGTTGGACCATCTCGGTCTTTAGACTCGGGTTTGGATGCTAGTCGTGTGTACTCGTGGATGGAGGATGTGGACAAGAGATTAGCGGGTTTTGAGAGAGAGCTGAAGGCTATTCGTGGGGAAGTGTTCCCACACGGTGATCGTCTCACTTTCCTTACGAGTCAGGGTGGTGCTTTGGTGATGCACGGGAAGGCGATGGCGGGAGATCAAGCTCTTACGTTGGAAGCTACAAAGGCTCTTTCCTTGAAGGTCCTTAATTTTGAAAGGAGCATTGGTACTCTTTCACAGTTGGTTAGGAGCTCTTTCGACCGTCTGGATGCTTTGGAGCACCGTACTAGACCCGACTACGTGAACCCGTATAAGACCCGCAACATTTGACTTCCTCTCGTCCTACCCTCATTAGCCCTTATCTTAATTAGCTTTTCTTTTATTTCATCTAATGGTGTGTTACTCAAACTTTTATTCGGCCCATTTTGGCATTACATTTGTGGTTATGGCCCAAGTGTTCTATTAGACATGTGATCATTCGGCCCACTTTGGCTTTAGACATGTTTAATTCTTAGTTTGTATGTTGATTATCTTTTGGATGCTTCTAGTCTTGCATGTTATTTTATTTCCTATGGCGTTTTTATCTCTTGTCTCGTCTTATATTATTCTAGTCATTTTTGATTTGTTCTTAACTTTTCGATGATGTCAAGAGGGGGAAAGAACGTCTATAGCAAGCATCTACCTAAGCTTGCTCCTTGTCAAGACCAATTGTCTCTTAAAGTTCTTAAGTTTCGATTTTTGAGTAATTGTCTTGATCTTGCGTTAATCTTTATTATCAAGATAACGGTATTATATTGAGGGGGAACTTTTTCATTAGTCACAATTTTAGGAGACTTGCCATCATCAAAAAGGGGGGAATTTGTTGGACCATATAGCTTCTATGTTTATGTTTTGATGATGTCAAGGTGCTTTACATATTATATGCTTGTTGCGTGTAATCGTTTGTTAAGTGTTTTAGCATTAACCTATTATGAGCAACAAAGAGGATTGTGACGATTACATAAGAAGTTCAAGTCCTTGTTCAAGATCACACAATTCAAAGATTCATTCAAGTGTTATGTGAAGACGAAGTTCGTCTAGAAGATTAATCAAGCTTGGATGATGATGTAGCCTATACTCGAAGATCTCCTTGAAGATTAGAATAGTATAGGTGATTATCTCGTAATGGTAATCAAAGAATGAGTTTCTTAATTAGTAAAGTTATAGCTTTGTAGCTATAACATTACTAGTAAAAGAGTTCAATGTTATAGCTCTTCTACTATAACATTGAAATGCTGAGTTTTTATACACGACTTTTAAATGGTTCGAAAATTGTTTTGCAATTTCTTAAAGTTTATTTTTATATGTTTTAATGAAAGTATTTATTTTTAAAGCCCGGTTTAGTGAGGAGTCCGGTTATATTGTTAGCGTTAATTGATGGTTATTGGACCGACTTATGAGTTGGAATTTACTATCAATTAGGGTTTCCATCTAGCCTCTCCTAAAACCTAAATTCTAATTATATACTAAGATTAGGGTTTGCATGATTCACGAGCCTATGAGCCGTGTTGTGCTTGAGTTGCCTATGAGATATTAGGTAAAGATTTTATTCTATAATAATATCTTTACATATCTTATATCTTAGTTAATATATTTGTTTATGGTAAAAGATATTCTTGTTTTAGGAAATCTTATCATAATCTTAGAATTTATAGTAAAGATAATATTTGGAAAGATTATATTCTATCTTTTAGAATATTCTTTATTATCTTTTATGGCTTTTAGGTAAGAGATAATAAGAAGATATAACTGGTAATTATATCTTATTATTTCGGCTATTAGGGTTTCTAATGAAACCGTGTAGCTTTCCTCTTCCTTGCCTATAAATACTTTGTTATTTACAACATCTAAAATAGAGACCTTAAGCATAAAAATTGTTTTCATATTTTAAAGAGCAAACCGTGTGTTTTTAACGAAAACCGATTTGCATATTTTGAAAGGTCCTGTTTTACAAAACTCGCATACTTGTTCTTCATTTATCGTTATAAGATAATAGTGCTTAGTTGATTTCTTAACTTGTTCATTAACGTGAACCTTTGTTAGAATCATTAGTGCTTTCTTATTAGCGTAAGTTAGTCACTCGAGTATTTAACGGTACTCATTGAGTTACAGCTAGAGTTAGTTGTACGAGTTGAGTTAGTAAATTTGTAATCCGTAGAAAGGTACTAAATTTATTAATCGAGAATAGTGGACGTAGGTTTCGACTTGTGAAACTGAACCACTTCAAAAATCCGCGTGTCTCTTCTTGTTTCGTTCTTTCGTTTACTTTGCTTACAATCGTTCATTGATTAGTTAAAGTTTAATCAATAAACTTTAAATAATCAATTACATACGCACAATCGAAAAAGTTTATAAAAGTTTTAAATCCTCAATTCACCCCCCCTTCTTGAGTATTTTGGATCAATAGACTCTTCAGCATGAGCTGGTTTGGGGAAGGAAGAGCTGCAAGTCACTCTAGCTGCAAAGAAGCCAATCATCTCACGAGGAGGTCTTGGTTGCCTTAGCTATGCCACCGATGAGGAAGTTGATGACGAGCCGGTCAAGGCAAGAAAGTCCGATTTGGATTCTGACGAGTCTGATGAGATCATTGACTGGGGAGATGATGAAAGTGTTGATCCATTGAGCCATACGGACATGGAAGCTAAGAAGGGTGCAGCTGACAAGATAAGCACAGTTGAGGCTACCTCTAGTAGCTAGAAGCCGACGAAGTGGGCCATACCGTGGCCGTTTTTGATCAACTACTAGTTGGTCACATTGCTTATCAAACATTTTATTGTTTTTAAACACTTTTTATTGCTTTTGTGTGCGCGAAACTTCGCATTTTATTTTGCTTGCTTAGGATTTTATATGCTTTAGACTTTACTTTGGGTTTTGCGCAATTTTGGGCGCGTATTATTGTGCACTTGCATGTTTTTAGACCTCATTATCTCAAGAAATTGAGCGGATACGAAGAAATAAGAAGTTCTGAGTATTTCCGATCGATCGGCCACTGGTTGGTCGATCGATCGGCGCGTTTCGGGAGCTTCATTCTGTTCACTTGGTCGATCGGTAGTGGTGTGATCGATCGACATGCATCAACTTCTTTGTACCTGTTCACGACCTCTCTCCTGCTATGTTTGGTCGATTTTCGGAATTAAGGGAGTTTTCTACCCCAATTTATTTTCCGTCATTAATTATTTCTTCTATTTTACTCAATTATGCACATAATACCGCTTCATTATTGTCTTTCTCGATTTTATGCGTGGGTTTTGTTTTGTCTTTCAGGTACTTTTTAGTAGCACTGCTGTCTACTGAAAACTCCTAGCTCACGCTGGTTTGGGGAGGTTTCCTTTGCTGCGCTTAAAGTCTTGTGAGTTCCCGAATTCCACTTCACGTCATTTTTATTTGTTTACTTTCTCGCAAACTCCCATTTCTCTTTTCTTCATTACATGATTTTGCACAATGGGGACATTGTGCGATTTGGTTTGGGGAAGGGTTTTGCGTCGCATATCATTTGCTTGCATTCACGTCTACATTTTTGCCTTGCATTGTTTATTTCATTTTTCATATATACAAAAATCCAAAAAAATTGAAAAATTTCAAAAATTACAAAAAATGCACGTTTATTTTAGCATATAGGGCGAGTCGGAACGGTAGTATTTCAATGATGATATTGCAATTGCATCTGTTTTCGCCTAAGCCTTGTTAATTAACATGTTATTAGTAGAATCATATATGCATATCTATGATTTTTCGTTAAATTATTTGCTGAACTTGAGACTTGACTTTGAAAATTGGCAACCTACATCATATTTCTGAGATTTAGAGCCTATAACTGGTGACATTTATGACCGGTTTATTTAGGAATGTGAGTAGTACTCCTTATGAGACATGTTTCCTTAAATGTGCATAAATATGAACTTAATCTGCTTAATACCTGTATGCATTCGGTTTGTGGTTTGTTGACACATGTGGTAGAGGTTTCCTTTTTCTTATTATGCCCATAAGCTCCACACTTGCCAAAAATAGCCTTTTTGTCCCATTACCACATCCTCTGATTAGCTTTGTCCTTTGTCAAGCTAGTAGTCCATGTTTTTGGGATTGTTACTTCGTTTTTGGTGATATTTGCTCAATTGAGATGATTGTTGGGAAAATGAAAAGAAGGAAAGAAGGAAAATATAAAAAAAAAGTGGGAAAAAAATGTTTCAAAAAGAAAATTGAAAAAGAGGTTACTCTTGTTGAAGCGATCGATCGATCGGCATTATAGGTCGATCGGCCAGGGTTCGAAAAGAAAGAATCAATTCGCATAATTCAAGCCTTTATCTTTTGGCGATTTTTGCTCCCATGTATTATTCATATTTTATGGGGAGTTGGTTGATTGCTTTTATACCTGGAGATTGTGAGATTTGTGCTTGCTATAGCACCGTTTCATTTGTTTTTGAGCAAGAAGTTGGATGTTGCCATATGGTTCCGTTTTAGTACTAGCTTGATCACCTGTACCTCCACTTTTCCATAAAATGTTTTGCCTCTTCTTACCCATACCTCACATATCCCATATATACCTCGGCAAGTGTCATGGTCATTTGTTGGTTGGAATGCATATGTACGGTTATAGAGATTACTTTCATTTTATATTGCAGGCATGTTCTTATAGGTCGTAGTTAGGTGAGAGTCTTTACAAAACGAATTCTTCCTATCCTCTTATATTTTCACCTGTGCTTATGAGTGATTTGAGCGGCCCGCGAGAGTCCGATTTGATAAGTCTCTATAGTTGACGGTTCAGCATAGTTTTTAACGACTTCATAACTCGTTTGCATGATTCATACGCTAATTGATTGTTGGTTGTTGCATTAAAATGGTTTAGGCCTTACTTGTTGCAATTCACTCTGAGTTTGAACTCGTTCCATTAGATCGAGTCTAGTTCTTGCTTGAGGACAAGCAAGGGTTTGGTTTAGGGAAGTTTGATCGTGTCTTTTATATGATGTTTTGCACCTCATTTTACACGCATTTTAGAGCTCATTTGTGTAGTTTAAGCTACCATTTCCCCATTTCCGTCTACTTTCGTGTTTTTGTACTTTATTGTAGAAATGTGAAGAATCCAGCGGAAATCAAGCTAAATCCGTCCCCGAGTATCATGCATTGCATTTTGACGTGAAGAATTTACTTAGGGAACAAGCTTGGTGCGCATTCCAAAGCCCAAAAGACAAGTCCACGGGATTATAGAAGTCAGTAGCATTAACCATTCGATCGACCACTACCTTGATCGATCGACCAACCATCCAGTTCGAAGCTCATTTGTTCATTGCTATTGATCGATCGACCAGTCCTAGCGATCGATCGACCAAAGCCGCCATCCCAGGCGAGAATTAAATGATCAAGGAACTTGAAGCCCACTATGTTTAGGTTTTGATAATAAGTGTTCACGTATGTTTGCTATATAACGTAACCTAGAACATCGATACATCATCCGATTTGATCGATTTTTATCTAAGTTTCACATTCAGTTTTAGAATATCATAGTTAGGGTTTGGAATATTGGTTGCATCGGATTTTCATTCATACTTCTAATCATTCCGTTACTATTCTTCTGCGATTTTAATATTCCTTCTGTTCTACTTTCATTCATCTTTATTGCGTTGTTAGATATAGAATTGTTAGTTAGAATCCAAGCCAATTATCGCTTTATGTTAATTGTTTGTTTTACTATTTTTAGCATGAATTCAGTAATCTTTATCGTCAATATTATTGTTATTTTTGCCATAGCCATGAGTACCTAAATCAATTGTGCTAGGATGTAGGGGAATTGTAGTGTAGGCGGCAACATAAAGAACACGGCACGATTGCGTGTTGGTCGATCGACCACCCTACCCGGTCGATCGACCCCCGTGAGGTTTTATTTTTCGTTTTAATCGTTTTAATTCTTAATTCGACGAATCGAGTGCACACGACTAGTTGAATATTTAGGATATGACTGACCCATTAGATCGAGAGATAGGGCCAGTTGATAGATCACCAATTAAAATGACTAAACTATGCTGAGATCGAAAGATAGGTAAAGTTTAGACCGTAAATCACTTTTCAGGACGAAAGTTAGTATTAGTGATATTAGGGACCTATAGCGAGATCGAAAGATGCTATTTGTTAAGAGTGGACCGAGAGGACCTCTTTATTTCCGCCTCATGTGTTTTGATTTAGACACCATTTAATATCTTTGCCCGAAACTATAACGAAATGCCATCCTAGTACCTCTTTTATACTTGATTTTATATATTTCATTAGTTTACTTTTCTTTTATTGTTATTAGCTATAGACCAAAACCAATCAAACCCCCACCTTTTGTTACCTTAGGCAAAACTAAAGACGCATAAGAATTAAATGCACTCTCTACGTGGTTCGACCCATTGCACTAGCTATAGTTGTAGTTGGATATTATAAATTTATTTTTGACGCCTCACACGGGTATCGATTACCCTTTAGGTATGACCTAAGGGGATCAATGATCACCACCGTCGCACGCGACGATAATGTCAAACTCTAGTCGGCCAATCATTACCGATATGTGGACCATTGGTATAAAATATTACTTCCCACATGTATTCTTAAAATGAGACTTAAACATGTGATCATCATGATCGACAGTTGTGATCGCATTATTGTCGGAGGACACATATTCCAACACATATATCACAAGCAAGCACAAAAATCCTCCTCTAAGAAGTTCATCCTACAATGAATCAAGAAATTCCTATCACAATCATGTCCTACAACAATATAATACTCCCTCCTATTCTATATATTCTTCCCTATTCCCTTATTTGGTTATTCGGGTTTTCTTCCCTATTTCCTATTTTAGGTTGATTTGTGTGGTCCAAATTCAATGACATGTGGGATAGAGTGTTTTTACTGTGGTCAAATTCATTCCTTATTTCTTGTGCAAAAAGGAAAGGAGAAGAATATATAGAATAAGAGGGAGTACATATAATTACTTATTAATACTATCTAATAACTCAAATCCCCAACTAATATACCCAAATACCAAAACCCCCAAATACGCTCAATTTCTAGGGTTAGGAAAAACAATAAAAGAGATAAAAGGATAGGTCTTGACTCACAAGAAGAAAAAGGTAAAGAAAAGATGAAAGATGATGTTAAATCTTCAAATCCCAAGCCAAATCCTTTTGAAAGATGGTAGGAGATGTTTAGAGAGAGTTTGAGGGAGTTAGAGAGTGCTTAGGGTTTGTAAAAAATGAAGAATAAAACTGAATCAAGGTATATATAGTAAGGCCCAAAACACGGGCCCAATTCTCGCGTTTACGGGTGTGGCCGAAGTCACTCGGTCGAGTGCTGACTTTTGCACTCAGTCGAGTGCACCAGCCACTCGACCTAGTGCCACCTGAGTCGAGGCTCAGGTTAAGCGCATCGTACTCGGTCCACTCTACTCGGTTGGTGGTGCCACTCGGTTGAGTACTTTCTGTTGTGTCGGCCCAGAGTGCACGATTAGAAAATTAGGTATTACGGTCTTTTATTTGAAGGATGTGGGCACGAGAATGGGTTAGCATATGTGGAGGCGGGGTAGTCCGGACATCACGTGTAGTTAGAAACACGCATGACAAGGTTGTCGAGAAGGGCACATTTGGGGAGATGGTCTTGTCGTTTCCATGTCATGTGTGCAGGATTGGGAATGGTGTTGGCTTTAGTTGGATGTTTTGGGTCGGGGTGGGTGGGCATGGTTGAGTGCCATCAAGGAATTTCAATAGGTGATAACTGAAAAGGAGAGACTCGATTTGGTCTTGCCATGCCATAAAGGTAAGTGGCGTGAGTTTGTCAACCATGGAGAGGTTGACAAGGAGAAGAGGAACAATCATCTCATGGGCATTGGGTAGAGTGGCGGCGAGGTCGCCATGGGAGGTCGAAGGTTTAGTATTTTAGGATCGGTAGTTTTCTAACACCATGTAAAGAATTATATTGGATGTAATTGTATTTTTCATTGATAATCAGAAGTGATACAATACCTTGGTATTTATACAATGAAGGAGAGACCTAGATCTACCTTGCTAGGCAAGCTTACAATCTTTAGGAAATTAGGAAATTACAAAGATATGGTAAAGAGAAAAGATACACAATATGTAAACAATATAGACAAGACGGAAAGTATCGAATCTAAGGCAAGACATAACACTACTACAAATACAGACAACCTTCTACCCTTTAACAACGCTTATTCACGAAAATCATCAAAACACGTTGTAGAATTGATGCCGCGAATTTTACCAAACTTAATTACAACGGTTCTGTGTTGGTAACCGTTGTTATTGGTTTTAACAACGGGTCATACTTTCAAAACCGTTGTTAATATAAAAACTAATAACAATGGTTAAATTTTAACCGTTGTTAATAATTTGGCGCAAAATTAGTGAAAAGTAATTACAACGGTGTGTTTAGAACCCGTTGTTAATACCTTTTAACAACGGTTGTAGATTCAATAACCGTTGTTATTAAGGTTATGAAAATCTTAAAAACAACGATTGCTTTATTACGCTATACGCTACAAAAACACAAACACAAATAATCTTGCTACTATATCATCCTCCATTCCTCCCGATCGTCTCTCTGTCTTCATCTCCGTCACTTTGTTGTCACCGTCTTCTCTCCCCTCATCGTGTTTTATCAATCGGTATATATATGTTTCTTAGCAACGCTTATAGATATAGGATTTTTTGGGTTATTATCTAATTTGTTGATAATTTAGCTTAATTGCTTTCCGAATTTCGTTTATTTGTTTGCCTATTATTGTATTTTCAGAATTAGTTGCCTATTATTACGAATGTAGAATAATGACTCGAACTTGGATGATTGATGCAAATATGAGTGACCGCACCTACAAGGATGGTTTAGCTGAATTTTATGAATTAGTTTGAACAATTTGAAAGGTTCTTCTAGTATTGCATGTCCTTGTGAAAGATGTGGTAATATTAGCTATATGGCTTTTCCGGACGTTAAAATACACCTAGAAAAGTGGAGATTTAGTCGATCCTATACGTTGGATTTTCATGAAATCATTAGAGGAAGAAATAACTCTGAAGAAGATGATGTTGAGGTACACGAAAATAGCGATGATCCCGAGTTTTGCGAGTTTTTGTGTTGGAAGAGTTGGAAGTAGAGAAGTTGAATGTTGGGTCTATAGATAATGAAGAAAATGATGATGAGTCGATTGCTTTTGAAGATGTAGGTGATGACACTAGTAATTGGGATGACCTTAACAACATGTATGAGAAGTTGTGTGAGTCCGAAGCACCTCTGTATCCTGGTTGTAAGTTCACAAAAATGTCGGCGGTGGTGAAGTTGTATAATATCAAGGGGGCAAATGGGGTGAGTGACACGTGTTTCACTAGTTTTTAGCCTTGATAAAGGAGTTGCTTCCTGATGGTAATGTTCTACCTGTTAAGACATATGAGGCAAAAAAACTAATAAGAGGAGTGGGTATGAAATATGAGAAAATACATGCATGTCCAAATGATTGCATATTGTATCGGAAATTATATCAAAACTTAACCAATTGCCCTAAATGTTTGGAGTGGCGTTATAAGGATAAGGAAGGGATCCCGGCTAAGGTGTTGTGGTATTTTCATTGATACTAAGAGTCATAAGGATTTCTGCGAATCCCGATGATGCAAAAATGTTAACTTGGCATGAAAGCAGGAAGAATAAATGATGGAAAGCTAAGACACCGGCAGATGGTAAGCAATGCAAAATGGTTCGAGCTAAGTATCCCGAGTTCGACAATGAACCTAGAAACTTACGTCTGTGCACATCGTCCCACGATGGAATGAACCCACACGGAAACATGAGTAGCCAACATAGTACTTGGCCAGTGGTGTTGGCTATTTATAACTTACCTCCATATGTGTGCATGAAAAGAAAGTATTTGATGTTGTCGTTGTTAATTTACGGTCCTAAACAACCTGGAAATGATATAGATGTATATTTGGAACCTCTTCTAGATGATTTGCGATTGTTGTGGGATAGTGGGATAAAAGTATTTGATGCATATAAAACGAAACTTTCAATTTGAGGAGCGATGTTATTGTGTA
>NC_133529.1:98501855-98605914 GCF_048544455.1 Silene latifolia | reverse complement strand
TTTTCCCAGATGAGATACCGGGTTTGCCACCAAAGAGGGAGATAGATTTCAGTGTTGAGTTGAAACCAGGGACGGGACCAATCTCTAAGGCCCCGTACCGCATGGGTCCTAAGGAGTTGGAGGAGCTGAAGAAACAGTTGGATGATTTGATTGAGAGGGGATACATTAGACTTAGTGTATCACCGTGGGGAGCACCAGTTTTATTTGTGAAAAAGAAAGATGGGAGTTTGAGGTTATGCATCGATTATTGAGAGCTGAACAGGGTTACAGTGAAAAATAGGTATCCTTTGCCGAGGATAGATGATTTGTTCGATCAGTTGAACGGTGCAGCGGTATTTTCTAAGATCGATTTGAGGTCGGGTTATCATTAGGTGAATATTCGGGAAGAGGACATACCGAAGACAGCTTTTACATCAAGGTATGGTCACTATGAGTATGTTGTGATGCCGTTTGGGGTGTCTAATGCACCTGCAGTGTTTATGGATTTGATGAACCAGGTATTCAGTCAGTTTTTGGATCGGTTTATGGTGGTCTCTATCGATGATATCTTAGTCGTCTCTAAGACTAAGGAGGAGCATTTGAGGATAGTGTTGCAGACTTTGCGAGACAATCAGCTGTATGCAAAATTGTCTATGTGTGAGTTCTGGTTAGAGGAGGTTGCTTTTCTGGGGAATGTGATTTCATAGAAGGGTGTTGTTGTGGATCCTGCAAAGATAGAGGCAGTTACTCGGTGGGAAGCACCAAAGAATGTGGCAGAAATCAGGAGTTTCTTGGGTTTGGCAGGTTACTATCGATGGTTCGTGAAAGATTTTTCCAAGATAGCCAGACCTATGACAGCGTTGATGAGGAAAGAGAACAGGTTTCGTTGGGATGGAAGTTGTGAGATGGCATTCCAAACATTAAAGGAGCGTTTGACCACAGCTCCATTCTTAGCATTACCTGAAGGGAGTGAGAACTTTGAGGTATATACATATGCTTCGAAGAATGGTTTGGGATGTGTGTTGATGCAGAATGGGAAAGTGATTGCCTATGCTTCTAGGCAATTGAAGCCCTATGAGGAGAACTATCCGACACATGATCTGGAGTTGGGTGCAGTTGTGTTTGCTCTCAAGATTTGGAGGCACTGTCTTTATGGAGCGACCTTTAAGGTGTTTTCAGATCACAAGAGTCTCAAGTACATCTTCACTCAAAAGGAGTTGAACATGAGACAGAGGAGGTGGATGGAGCTGATTGGGGATTATGACATGGATATTATATACCATGAAGGGAAGGCTAATGTGGTTGCAGATGCGTTTAACAGGAAGAGTGTGCATTCTCTATGCACAGCTATGTCTTTGATGAGGTTGAGAGATGAGGTAGGGAAGATGGGGATACATATGATACAGAAAGGGGATGCTGTAGGGGACTTGACAGTGGAGCCAGATCTTTACGATGATATTCGTAGGAAACAGGCTTTGGATCCTAAGATCGAGGAGTGGAGAGTTGGAATAGAGAAAGGGACGGTGTCTAGATTCTCTATTCATACAGATGACAGTGTGAGATTCGATGGTAGGTGGTGTGTACCCAATGATGAGAAATTGAGAAAGATGATCATGACAGAGTCTCATTGCACACCATATTCGGTACACCCAGGCGGCACAAGTTATATAAAGATTTGAAGAAGACTTTATGGTGGCCTGAGATGAAGAAGGAAACAGCTGAGTTTGTGGCTCGTTGTTTGACATGTCAGAGAGTTAAGGGGGAGCACCGATGAGCACAAGGTAAGATTCAGTCTCTTGAGGTACCTGAGTGGAAGTGGGAGACCATTTTATGGATTCAGTCAACAGGGTAATAACGTGATATGGGTAATAGTTGATCGTCTGACTAAGTCAGCTCACTTTGTACCGACGAAAGATACTTGGACCAAGATAGAGTTAGCTTTGGCTTATAGGAAGCATGTGGTTCGTTTGCATGGGGTGCCTAAGGATATAGTGTCAGATAGAGGTGCAAGGTTCATATCGCGGTTTTGAAAAGAGTTGCAGGAGTTGATGGGAACGACCTTGAAGATGAGTACTGCATTTCATCCTGCGATAGATGGCCAGACAGAGAGGACCATCAAGACTTTAGAGGATATGTTGCGAGCTTGTGTTATGGATTTTGGTGGTAGCTGGGAGGAGCGGTTGAACCTGATTGAGTTTTCTTATAACAACAGCTATCACACGAGTATTGGTATGGCACCATTTGAGGCTTTGTATGGGAGGATATGTAGAGTCCGATTTGCTAGGATGATAGAGCTGAGGTAGTGGTTTTAGGACCACAGATGGTACAAGAGATGGTTGAACAGGTTAAGCTGATTAGGCAAAAGATGAAAGCAGCCCAGGATTGACAAAAGATTTATGCAGATTTACATCGTCGTAACATAGAGTTTCAGGTTGGGGACAAGGTTCTTTTGAAAGTGTCTTCTATGCGTGGAGTCATGAGATTTGGTAAGATTTTGGATCGTGTGGGTGAGGTTTCTTACCGGTTAGCTTTACCAGCTGCTTTGGATAGGGTGCATAATGTGTTTCATGTGTCTCAGCTACGGAAGTATGTGAGTGATCCTTCACATGTGTTAGATGTAGAGAACATCGAGTTGGATGAGTCCTTGTCTTATCTTGAGGTGCCAAAACAGATTCTTGATCGAAAGGTTAGGAAAACTAGACATGGGGAAACAGTGTTACTTAAGGTTTTTTGGTCTAACCATGAGGTTGAGGAGGCTACTTGGGAGGCAGAGGAGCCTATGGGGGAGCGGTATCCGTCTCTTTTTGATCAGGTATGTGTGGTTATGGGGACGTAACCATGTTTCTTTTAGGGGGGTAGGAGATGGTCGCATAGAGTTTTTGTATGTTTATGTTGGTTTTAGTATAGTTAGTACTTGTCTCGGGTCGGTTTGAGTGTTGTTTTAGGAGTTGTGTTTTGAGTTTTTGTTATGTTGTTGTGTCGGAGTGGAGATAGTGTGTTTTGTTTTTGGCCTATGGGTTGAACTTCGGGGACGAAGTTCTTTTTAAGGAGGGAAGACTGTAATACTACGGTTTTCTATGTCTATGGGTACTCTATCGAGTAGAACTTACTCTGTCGAGTAAGTAGCTTTTGACGCAAAACAGTAGTCTGCCTGTAGGGTACTCGATCGAGTAAGTTGGGGACTCGATCGAGTAAGGGGCACTCGATCGAGTAGGTCACTTACTCGATCGAGTAAGTGTATTTTACGGGTTTGTTTAGACGGGTTTTGTTAATAGCGCGAGATTAATATAAAAGCTTCCGTCATTATTTTCTTAAACACTTTTCAACATTCTAAAACCTTTCAAGAAAGATTAGAAGTTACGTTGTTCGCATCTCTCGCGTTATTGGCAATCCCCAAGGCTAGGTTCGTCGGATCATCTCGTTCCTTATACCGTTGTGATCGTCGTGTCAAGGGTAAGTTCCTTGTATAATTTTTATAGCGTTTGGTTGAGTTTCATTAAAACCCTAATTGGGTAATGTTGGGGGTTTTTGGGTGTTTTGTGATGTGTAGTTGGTAATTATATGTGTGCATGTTATAGAAGGAGGATTCATAGAGGAGAGATTCTGATTAGCTGCTAGATCATCTGTGGTGATTGCTATTCCAGGTAGGGTTTTCCTACTCAGTATTGATTACATGGTTGTGTTGGTAATTATTTGTTGTCGTTGTATATCGTTTTGGCATTGGATTCTGATCTGATGATTCTTGGTAGTGTAATGTGGTTATTATATAATTGTCTGTGGTTTACGAGGTGCATCCTCGGCTGAGTGGAGTCACTTGCGGGAGTGGCTTCACGCCCTTGATTCGCCTTTTGTGGAACCCGTCACAGAAGGGATGTGCACATTAAGGAACATGGGTTATCGCTCGGATGAGATGAGTGGGGATTTGGTGGGAACGGCTGCGGTCCCCCACTGGCGGTGTGGAATACTTGTTGCGATGGGTATTCTGGCAGGACTACACACTTCAGTGTGTAGTGAGGTGTGTGGTGATGTGACGGAGTTGGTGGATTGAATTGGCTTGTCTTGTTGTTTTATTGCTGCTGTTTGTTTTGTGTAATCAGTACTGACCCCGTTTAAATGTTTTAAAAACTGTGGTGATCCATTCGGAGATGGTGAACAGTTATTGAGCAGGTATAAGTTGATGCACATGGGATAGCTGGGTTGAGTCATCACCAGTCGTATTAGAAGTCTTCCGTTGTGTCGAACACTCTTCGTTTTGTTTAGTTGGTTTAACATTTTGAGAACACTTGTATTTCTTTTATCAGTTTCGGATTTGGTTTGTAACGCTTAAACTTTATTATTAAAGTACGTTTCTTTATGGTCTATTTGATTATCATTGCCTCGGGCAACCGAGATGGTAGTGAAGGAAAAGTAGATCTCATTACTAACATATCCATATATGTCTTAATTTAATTTAATCATAAAATTAAATGGTGATCTTATGCATGCAAACTAATAAACAATATAAAGAAGAAACCATCATCTTACATTGTGATTTTCGGATTTATGGGCACAAGTGAGTTCACCTACTCACTTGTTCTTGAGCTCTCCAAATGGAAGAACAAGGATTCAAGTATAGAATCCCTCCCAAAAGCATATACCCAAGGAATCTCTTAATAACCAATATTATTTAGATCTAGTAATAATATTAGTTTTACTATAAAATTGACACAATATAAATTGTAATTTTACTCTTGAATATTTCGGTCAAGAGAGGAGATTATGTGTGTTTTTATTTCTCTAGATTTCACAAGATGTAGAGAAAGATACATTTCTTACACTAGAAATGTTATGGAAAAAGAATGAATGAATAAGAGAGGAAAAATTGCTCTCTTTCTTTTGATAGGGCCGAAAAAGAGAAGAGAGAGGGAGCCTTGGGTAGGTAGCCCAATACCTTTTATTTTTGCTCTTCTCAAAAGCATAGGTGTGCATGGCTACTCCTTTAGGTATAATTATTGTGTTTTCCATTAAAGATAAAAACACAATGTATATCATATACTCCCTCTAATTTCGGCATTTTCATAATAAAATGGATGGTCCATTTTATTTTGTCATTTGTCAATTTTGTCACATGTAACATGTTACATGACATGTCACAATGTAATGTATTTTTAACATATTAAAAATCAACATACTCATAAAATATGTCATTTACAAAATCGACTAGTAATTTGTAATTACTTGTACCAAAATGTTTCCAAATTATAAACTACAACATTCTGTATTTATAATAATTTATTCATTCCGTTTCAATTGTTTCTGTAAACAATAATTTCATTTAAGTAATAAAATAATTCGATTACTTAGACCGTGTCTCATTTAATCATATTTACAATAAGATACGTAAATTATACTCACAAAATCATCCGTCAATTTTAAGCAATTTAATTAACTCGTATCGGTATACGATCAATTAAATAATCAATTAAGAGTATTTCCCTATAGGTATGACCTAAGGGGATCAACTCGATCACCACCGTGGCACGCACGGTAATGTCAAACTCTAGTCACCAATCATTACCGATATGTGTGGACCAGTTGACTGTAAAATATTACATCCCACATGTATTCTTAAAATGAGATTTAATGATGATATTTAAATCATGTGATCGCACTATTGTTGAGGACACATTTCCCAACAATCTCCCACTTGTCCTCGACAAGTGTGCGTCACCAATTCTCTTGTCCTATTACTATCTCCCACTCAATGCAAGGCGTCTTTCAGGTCGTACTTGCAAGTGATCATATCGAGAGTGGTTTCCTCGATCTGGAGAATAACTGATTGACCGGATTTACCTATCATAGATACCTTCCGAGCGTGGCCACGCATTTCCAGTTCATTACTCCTCGAGTGGCCCTGAGATATTGTTATAACCCTGACAAGGGGGTGGACAATTCCTATCGCACTTATTCCCTTCGACTAGCCACGGCCATCATAACCCAAAATATGCCCATTTGACCCCATTTACGAAGGTCGTAGTAACACAAATCAAAGTTAATCTGAAACTGTGCCATCTTAGGCGAACAGTCTTTAGTCAAAAGAATCGACTCATTAGAATACTATAGCAGCTCTCGCCACGACCAGGCTATATAAATTTGCCAGAACTCTATAAGCGGTCATAAGGCCCGACAAGGTGTTCCTAACAATCTGCCTATGTGATCGACTAGTCATCTCACATGACTGTATGGCACTTGAACTTGCCATCAATCGCATCACACTCTAGTCACTTCGAGACGTCACCTCATACAAGTGACTATGGGCGAATACAATGCTAATCCGTGTTCACTTTAACGGGGTTCAATTGTCTCCACAACCCGTTTGGATGTAACAAAGTACAATAAAAGAGTTTTAAAGTAAAACTCGAACGACAAATGCGATTATCACATATGAATAGTCAATGCCTGATTACTATTTCATGTTCTATAATCTAATTTGATCTTGTACGTAGTTGTTCATTTCAATTCAATTGAAATGACATGACTCATCATGTTTAGCCTTTGAGAAGGCTTTGGTTAGTAGGTTTTATCAATTTCTTGTACCTTACTCAACCTTACTACATACTCGTTTTCCTTTGTAATGTATACATTTGCATTACAAAACTTTCTGAGTATGTGTCGAGATCCAATCAAGACATAGGTCCTCTAGCCTAAGAATAGCTCCCACTGTTTTCACAGTGTGCGGGACCCATCCCTCTTGCACATCTCATGATCGCAAGTGTACTCAATTTCCGTTATAAATATCTCTCATTGTTCTTTATTTCCTAGAACGATTCTAGAAAATCTACTTCTTAATTAACATAGCCACAATGGTATCTTAACCATCTTAATGTGTTTTGATTATGGTTTTGTCGGAAACCATGCGGAATCTCAATTGTCAATTGTCACTTGTGTAACACCTTTACACAAAATTGCATCAAAAACATTTTGCATTATAGCCTTAATGCTTCTGTAGGCACTTAAGGGTAATCTTTATGGCTTACTTGGTAAACAATTCGATTTTGAAAACAATTCATCATACTCAAAGCATATGAAGTGTTATACATCATTTCTTTTTAATTGATCCGGCAGCGGAAGCAAATGGAATCAATCAAATATGTTCAATTTAATTGAACTAGTCATGAATCTTATCAACATAAGACTTCTTACTGACGCTAATATCATGTGGATTTATCTTCATAAATCCGGATATTCAAGATGTATTATAATACTCCAAAAGTCTTAAATCATTCTCAATGATCAATATGTCATCCACATATCGGACTAATTAAAATTTCCGTAACTCCCACTAAACTCCATGTATAAACACAACTTCTCGACTTATCGAGAAATGTTTTATCACATGATCAAAATGTTGATTCCAACTCATTGATGTCCTACTTAAGACCCTCTCTTAAGTTTCACATTATCTTAGGATTTCAAGAATCCACAAAACTCAAGACATGTATTGAATACATTCCTTCTAATTGAAGAAGTGGGTTTTAGACTCACTCGCTATGTATTTCATAATAATAATGAAACACAATCCCTAAGAAGATCCAAATAGACTTAAGCATTTCAACTGGTGCAAAACCCTTTGCAACCAATCTTGCTTTGAAATATCTCTTTATTAGTGCAAAACCCTTTGTCACTAATCAAGCCCTTTTGTTTCGGATTTTCATGGCTCTAAGCCTTGCATTGAGTTGTGACTTAAACACTCTTATGTAAGTCTTATGTTCATTACTTTCTAGAAATAATCAACTTGAATCAAACAATTTCTTTTGTAAGTTATAAGCTCTTTACTTTCTTAAAAGTAGCATGAATTCATCATCTTTAACAGGTGACGAATTTAACCTCCTAGGTTTTGAAGAAACAATGTCTTACACAAAACGTTTCATGTAGCCAAGAAAGACCAGTTTCTTGCGACATAACATTCTCTGTGGCATGAATTAATCATCTTTAACAGGTGACGAATTTAACCTCCTAGGTTTTGAAGAAACAATGTCTTACACAAAACGTTTCATGTAGCCAAGAAAGACCAGTTTCTTGCGACATAACATTCTCTGTGGCTCTTGAATAATTTCTCCCACTCTGTCTTCTAGAAATAAACTTGTATTCTAGAAAGACAGCTTCACGAGCCACAAACCCGTCGTACTCGTGATAATTGAAAAGGGAAAAATGAGCATTTGTTTCTTGTGAAAACTTACAAACATGGTACCCTTACCATTTCATATCTCATATGATTCGATTTAGTGGAAAAATAATTTAGACAAAAATGATAAAATCCCCAAAAGGATCAAGTAACTCAAATTAACTTGATTGAAGTTCAAACCTTATCGAATAGCGTTTGAATTCTTATCTAATCACACATTATTTCATAATGCGTGCTAAGAGAGATTAACTTGTGATACTATATCACATTTCCTTTGGCTTATATCAAAGTCTTCACTTTGATAATCCCATCACGACTTAAATCGTGATTCCTTGAACTCTTTGAAATTCTTCAAAGATTTCTCTATTTACCTTATTAAGTGAACACATTAGCGTCAACTTAAATCGTTGGTAAAAGAAAATGATCAACCTATTTTGGATCAATGATTTACAACCTCGATCTCCTTTTCAACCAAAAGGCACGAGACATCTTGCTTTGAATACAAGATACGCATACACCATTAACAATCTAATGGTTTCAAGAGTACTCGATAACTCTTTGCGTTCATCATTCCAAAATTTAAGGTTTAATCTTGGGTTACCAATTTGAATCTTACATCATCTACATGATATATCATTCTAGTTTGGTTTAGAATATAATCACCTTGATAATGGGCTAGCCATACATCAAATCGTGGTGTATAGGGTCACAAAAGTGAAAACCTCTTTTGTATCTTAACAAGTTTATATTCTTATTTAGATTTTATGCACTTAATAGTCATAATTAAGTACAACTTTAAATCCAAAAACTAGATTGAGTACACAATTACTCTATCTCTCGACATTATTGATGCTAGTCGTCATATTCTAATCATCTTATGTAACGAACACAATGATGAAAACCTCCACTGGTTTCTAATATTGACGAAGTAGTACTAACAAAATTTATGTTTAATCAAATAAACATTTAAAGAAGAAGGTCTCATTAGATGTCCCACAACTAACTTGTTGATTCTTCAATAATTTGGGGTAGATTCCTTTCTCGTGTCCAACATTTAAGACAATGGAAACTTTATCAGTCGGGATTGATAGGTTTAGTATCGCTATTCTCAACAACTTTACTTTTAACATTACCTTGTATCAATTCCATTATTATCTTTACTTCTTGAACCTCGTCCTCATCTTAACGGTTTAAGAGAATGCTCCCACTCATTTCAATGAGTCTTTGCTTTGAGAAGCAAAATTGAATTCATGAAGATTTCTCTTCATTTGTTCGTTTTAGTCTTAAAACTTTCATTGAAGTGGTTGCGTTATTTTGGTCAATTACGAATTCTGGACAAAACTAATTACCAAAACAATTTATCGCTTCAAGGTACTTAATTCATTTAAGTACATGAAAAACAATCCATTGTAAGTAGATATGTTAGTCTAGAATCAAAAACCTGTTTGATAATGACTAACTTTAATCTATACTCTTTACAAGAGATCCTTAGCAATGGTTCATATGAGGTTTTAGAAGCAAATTCATATTGTCTTTAGTTACGATGTTTTAATGGAGTTTTGAATCGAAATGATATCGTATATGAATTGTGGTAAAGAAATAGAACAATATAACAACGGAATAGTGGAAAACTTAACATTTATCGTTTCATTAATACTTGTAAATAACAATTAAAGCATTTACATAGTGACCTCTACCCAACTATGATAAATGATTCCAAGATCCAAATTCATATTAACTTGGGCACGGTAGGGCCGATTCATCCCTTATCAATATAACTCGGTGGATTAACTCTTTAATCGATTCTACTTTTAGAACTCTTGGTCGATAAAATTACTCTAATATTTATCTATAGCCCAAAACACATTCGACAAGGGCACGGTAGGGCCGATTCATCCCTTATCAAAAAATTTTGTTGAGTTCAATCCAAATTTCGAATAAATGTGTCCATGATCCAAATCCATATCAACTTGGGCACGGTAGGGCCGATTCATCCCTTATCAACATGAATTCGGTGGATTAACATTCATCACCCACTTCCCCTACGTAACAAGGTTTGTACCCCGGTAGGGCCGAGTGCACTCCCTCGCGAAATAGGTTTTCATGGTTTCTACTATTTGGTAAGGCTAAGTCTCAATTGTTTATTTTAGCGAGAGGTCATGTCAATTTATTATCTATCACGTTTTAAGTGAACTAAAGCGGTGAACTACGATAATTATAATTGACACGGTCGATAAACTCGATAAAAAGATGATGATGCATGTTTTAGTTATGGCGATTTAGCGATGCATGTGACATAAAATAAAATGCAAGCATAAAAATAAATAAATCCTAGTATGGCCTTTCCTAAAATAGAAAAACTATTTAACTATTACAAATTCGGAAACCAACTCCATTGGTCCCTTGAACTTCGGTTGTGGCACGCATCTCGAGGTAACACCGTCTTTATGTATCGCCATTCTTGAATAAATCCGTCTTTGGGAACTCCGAGATAAATTAAATTACATAACAAATTACGTAATTTCCTATTATACATTTGTAACTAAAATAAAATAAATCTATTAAATTACAAAACGGTGATACGAGATCACAATAAAATTACAACCGAATCGATATTCCCATACATTTCGGGAAATACCAATTAAAATCTAAGGCCATACTAAGTAAAATTACATAATTCAAAATTACATAAATTAAAATTATGACAATCATAAAGAAAAATGCAGCATTATAATATGTATGAACATGCTCAATTTTATGCTAAATTGCCTTTAATTAGCCAATATCGTATATTACTCGGTTTTTACGGATTTGCGTGATTTCAACATTTTATAATCACAAAAATTACATAAATTCATATTTATGCATAAGTTAATTACCCTAACCTCTTAGGACTCAAAATTTAGTCTTCACTAATAATTTGACCATAATTAACTCATATTTATAAAATTGTTCATTAATGGACTAAAAAAATACAAAAATAAGCTATATAAACTTCAAATAAATCACAAAATTTCAAATAAATTCAAAATTTGAAATTTAAACTCATGAAAATTCTGGAAAAATACCACGACACTCATAATGTTCAAAATCTTAGGTTAAAAATTTCGAAATTTTTCCGGAAAAACAATGTTGCGGTTTATCGGTTTTTTAATAAAATAATCATAAAACATAGAAAAATTATATTCATTAACTTTTCAATTTTAGATCTGAAAAAGATAATAAAATGCAACATTAGACGTTTTTCCTAAGTCATAGATTATGTTTTTATTAATTTTACACTAATAATGTCACTATTTATGCTATTTTTCTTCAAAAATCCATAAATCATGCAAAAAGACTTCTTTATAGCCAATTATTTTACACACATCTTGTAAAATTGCATGTGACAACATATTAATTTTCTATGACCAGATTCGAAATTTAACTCATATTAACCTATTTTTCACTTAAATCCGAATTTAATAATGAAAAATCCATTTTTCGAGCATAACAAGTCCAAAAATTATGAAAATTTACAGGTTATCTCAAAATAATATATGTGACAACATATCCAAAAATCAACTGAAAATTCGAAGTATAGCTAATTTTAGACCGAAAATGACATTTTTACTCATAAAATCATATTTAAATGCCATTAATGTATAATATGAACAATAAAAATCCGTAAAATTAACCAAAATATCCTAAAACATTTTAGGACCAGAAATATTAACATGCATGAATTAATTTCGTGATATATCATAATAACACAAATTTTACAAGTTTTATTTGTTATTCTTATAACTCGGAAAAACTTTTAACCAATTTGCATGCAAACAACCGTGGCTCTTAATACCGATTGAAGGAAAAGTAGATCTCATTACTAACATATCCATATATGTCTTAATTTAATTTAATCATAAAATTAAATGGTGATCTTATGCATGCAAACTAATAAACAATATAAAGAAGAAACCATCATCTTACATTGTGATTTTCGGATTTATGGGCACAAGTGAGTTCACCTACTCACTTGTTCTTGAGCTCTCCAAATGGAAGAACAAGGATTCAAGTATAGAATCCCTCTCAAAAGCATATACCCAAGGAATCTCTTAATAACCAATATTATTTAGATCTAGTAATAATATTAGTTTTACTATTAAATTGACACAATATAAATTGTAATTTTACTCTTGAATATTTCGGTCAAGAGAGGAGATTATGTGTGTTTTTATTTCTCTAGATTTCACAAGATGTAGAGAAAGATACATTTCTTACACTAGAAAATGTTATGGAAAAAGAATGAATGAATAAGAGAGGAAAAATTGCTCTCTTTCTTTTGATAGGGCCGAAAAAGAGAAGAGAGAGGGAGCCTTGGGTAGGTAGCCCAATACCTTTTATTTTTGCTCTTCTCAAAAGCATAGGTGTGCATGGCTACTCCTTTAGGTATAATTATTGTGTTTTCCACTCAAGATAAAAACACAATGTATATCATATACTCCCTCTAATTTCGGCATTTTCATAATAAAATGGATGGTCCATTTTATTTTGTCATTTGTCAATTTTGTCACATGTAACGTGTTACATGACATGTCACAATGTAATGTATTTTTAACATATTAAAAATCAACATACTCATAAAATATGTCATTTACAAAATCGACTAGTAATTCGTAATTACTTGTACCAAAATGTTTCCAAATTATAAACTACAACATTCTGTATTTATAATAATTTATTCATTCCGTTTCAATTGTTTACAAACAATAATTTCATCTAAGTAATAAAATAATTCGATTACTTAGACCGTGTCTCATTTAATCATATTTACAATAAGATACGTAAATTATACTCACAAAATCATCCGTCAATTTTAAGCAATTTAATTAACTCATATCGGTATACGATCAATTAAATAATCAATTAAGAGTATTTCCCTATAGGTATGACCTAAGGGGATCAACTGATCACCACCGTCGCACGACAGTAATGTCAAACTCTAGTCAGCCAATCATTACCGATATGTGTGGACTAGTTGACTGTAAAATATTACATCCCACATGTATTCTTAAAATGAGATTTAATGATGATATTTAAATCATGTGATCGCACTATTGTTGAGGACACATTTCCCAACAGGTAGCACTTCTATGACTTAAGTGGTCCTGGTAAGGCACTTGGAGTATGGGGGTGTTACACGAACCCCTTCGTGAAAAGCTCCTGAATCATGAACTCAATCTTGCTCACTCTGCCTCATCAACTATCCCTGATCTTCCTGCCAGTGTCAATGCCTGGTCCTATCGTCCTTCCTACAATCGCTCTCCTTCTACCCCTTCCAAAGCCCATGCCCTGCTTCCTACCCCAACTCCCTCCACAAATTTTAAGGATACATGTTAGTGGTGCAGTTACCCAGGACACTTTCTGTCTGATTGTTTGGACTTTAAGAAGAAGTTCCCTCATATTGCCTTTCCCCAGCCTCCACCTCGTACTCGCCAGCTTCGCCCTCAAGCACATACTGCCACTGCTCCCTCCTCCCACTCTTCGTCGTCCTACTTATTGGACAGTGGAGCCACTCATCACATCACTAATGATTTGTCCACCCTCTCCCTTCATGCACCGTATGATGGGAGTGATGAATTTATCATTGGTGATGGCTCGACTTTGCCCATATCTCATATAGGTTCTTTCTCCATTCTTATTTCCTCTACCTTTACATTGCACTTTAATAATGTTTTATTTGTTCCGTCTATTTCTCGTAAGATTATCTCTATTTCCCAATTATGCAAAGATAATAATGTCTCACTTAATTTTCTTCTAATTCTTTCTTCTTAAAGGTGCCTTCGCTGACAACTCCTTTGCTCCACGGACCTCTTAATTTCGGCGTGTATGAATGGACGCCATCTATTCCTCAAGCTCACCTCGGTCTTACCTTTTCATCTGTGGCGTGGCATCATCGACTAGGGCATCCGTCTTCTAAAATTTATTCTAATATTTGTCGTCAAATTTCAATTCCTAGTTTATCTTTATTTAGTCCGTGTGATTCATATGAAATTAATAAAAGCCATAAGCTTCCTTTTTCTCTTAATACAATAACATCTTCCGCTCCTCTTGATTTACTATACTCTAATGTGTGGTGTTCTCCTTTGGCATCTATTGATGACTTTAAATATTAAGTCATTTTTATCATACACTTCACGCGCTATATTTGGTTTTATCCTATGAAGCGCAAATCCGACACTGCACCTATATTTCAACGGTTTCGTGCACTGGTTGAGAAGTTTTTTAATCGCCCAATTTTATGCCTTTATTCCGACAATGGAGGCGAGTATATCAAACTCACTCCAACTATTCTTAATGATGGTATTTCTCACTTAATTTCTCCTCCTCATACCCCTGAACACAATAGTTTTGCAGAAAGACGACACCGACATATTGTTGAAACTGGTCTCGCTTTGTTGCATCATGCTAAATTACCAACTACATTCTAGTTGTTTGCTTTCACAACTGCTACTTATTTAATAAATCGTCTCCCAACTCCAACATTAAATAATGATTCTCCGTATTTTCGTTTATTTCAACAACCACCAAATTATACCAAGCTCCGCTTCTTTGGATGTCTTTACTATCCTTCGCTGAGACCATATGCATCAAATAAGCTGGAACCTCGCTCTACTCCTTGCCTCTTTGTTAGGTACTCCTCAACACAGATCACTTATCACTGCCTAGATCCCATCTCTCTTAAAATATATACTTCTCGACATGTTAAATTTTTCGAGTCCACCTACCTTTCTTATGCGTCCTCCGACATATCTCCGTCTTATGACCTCTTGCAATGGTGCACTCTCACCATCCCTCTGTGTGCCTCCTCAACCCCCGACACCACTGCTGCTACTCTTACACCTTCTCGCCCTCGCACCCCACCATCCCCTGATCGCACACCTGCTACCACCTCCTCTGTTATGTCCCCTGCCCCTAACTCTCCCTCTGTTCAGACATCTCCCTCCACTGATTCCCCTCGTACTGCCATGCCTTCCCCTCCTCCTCCTCCTCCTCCTCCTCCTCCTCCTCCTCCTCCTCCTCCTCCTCCTCCTCCTCCTCCACCTATATTTCATCCTCATGGCACCCATCTTTCCAATGACATTATTAAACCAAATCCTAAATATTCCCTTGCCATCAGTACCACTAATTTAATCGCTCTTCCTACAACCACTAAACAAGCCTTGCTTGATACCCGCTGGCGCGACGCCATGACTTCTGAATTTACTACCCTAATTTCAAATAAAACCCGGACCCTTGTCTCTCGGACTCCTACGTAAAACATTATTGGTTGCAAGTGGGTTTACCGAGTCAAATACCATCATGACAATACTATCGACAAGTTTAAAGCTAGGCTCGTTGCGAAAGGATTTCATCAGCGCTCAGGTATTGATTTCTCTGAAACGTTTAGTCCGGTTGTTAAGCCTACAACAATTCGTGTTATTTTGTCTCTTGCAATGACTTAAGGCTGGCATCTCCGTCAATTAGATGTCAACAATGCGTTCTTGCAAGGTCATTTACATGAAACTGTATTTATGGAACAACCGCCTGGTTTTGTCGATCCCTCTTGTCCCACTTTTGTCTGTCAGTTATCCAACGCTATCTACGGTCTTAAACAGGCCCCTCGGCCTTGGTACAATGAACTTAAAATTTTTCTTGTGTTATATGGGTTTCGAAGCTATGTGTGTAATACCCGCCCTGTTTAAGGACCCCTTGACCGACCGTTTGACCAGAGGAGATCCGTAGCAAGGGATATGAGAGAGGATAAGGGACCTACGTATCTGTTTACTCAACCTAGTAGGGACTACTCGGCCGAGTAGTGGTAACACTCGACCGAGTATGGCTTACTCGACCGAGTATCACGGCTGTTAACGCGAGATCGTAAACCTTATTTCATTTTCGACGGTTCCTTTATCTTTCTAACCCTAATCTCTCTCTCTCCTACGTATCACCCACCTCTCTACACTCTCTCATCTAGCCAAGACACTAACCCAAGAAGGGGGAATGGTTCATGCTTGGAGTCTTCGAGTCGGGATGTCATCGTTGTCGACTTCGGTCTGCGTCTCAAGGTAAGTCGTTGTTTCGTTGTTGTCTTTCAGTAGGTTTTTGGGGAACTCTATTAATAGGATATGGTTACTACTTGTAGGGTTCGCCTCGGAGTCTTGCCTGGCTAATTGTTGGATGCACTTTCACGGATTAGCGATAAGATATGGTTTCCCTACTCGGTTTACTGTTTAATTAATTTAAGATATGTGTTGTGATTGTTTGTACGATTGATATTGTGATTCACTGCTGTTGTTGGATTGGAGTTTGGTGTTTGTGTTGATTTGGTTGATGATGTTCGCGAGGTGCGTCCTCGGCTGAGTGGAGTCACTTGCAGGAGTGGCTTCACGCCCTAGTTTCACCCTCTGTGGAACCCGCCACAGGAGGGGATGTGCACATTAATGAACAGGGTTATCGCTCATTGTTGAGCGGGGACATAGGTGGGCAAAGCTGCGGTCCCACACTGGCAGGGCTACACACTTTAGTGTGTAGTCAGTTATGAGATGTGATTGGGAGTTGGAAGTAGATTGTGAACAACTTTTTATCTTTATCGTACTTTCTTATTTTGTTTATGCAGTGAACTGACCCCGTGTTGTGTTTTCAAAATTATGGTGATCCATTCGGGGATGGTGAGCAGTTGGTTTAGCAGGTACAACTAGTCGTGATGCTTACGGGGCTTGGAAGGGGATCGAGTCATCATGCTACCGAAGTAGATGTCTTCGTCACTCCCACCTTATAGTCCTTGTAGTTGTTTATGTTGTATCCTAGTGACGTTGTTCTACGATGTAAAGTGTAAAGCTAATTAATATATGTTCTACTATTATTTATTTGATCTACTACCTCGGGCAACCTAGATGGTAGCACCTTCATACATTGGGGTGGTCCGTGGTAAGGCACCTTGGTGTATGGGGGTGTTACAAATTGTCGGATCCCTATTTATTTATTCTCTCCTCTCCCCGTCCTGTCTATTTATTGGTTTATGTTGATGATATTGTCGTCACTAGTCCATGTATTAATAGTGTGTAATACCCCGTCCTTTAGTGGCTTAAAAGGTTACATAAAGCGGTAATTCGAATAATTAATCGTAAATTGTATAAAACCGATAATAATAAGATACATAATTTATAATCGATTTTTAACCTTATGACACGATTTGAGCTTGGGCCGAGTATGGCTGTTTGACCTCGGGATGTGAGCCCATTTAATTGGACCGTGGAAACCCTAACACACTCACCACTCTCACATTTCCTTATAAATAAATAAACCTACTTACTAATCAACTTTCACGCTCACACAAAAACACAAAAGAAAACACACGGCATTTTGCACGGTTTGGGAAGGCAATAGCTAGGGCTTTGGGGGCACTCGACATTTCAGTTTTCAGTCTTAACATTTCGTTTTCCCGGTTGAGGTAAGGTCACGATATCGCTTTTATCCTTTCGTTTTTCCATTCGATAACCGTAGAGTTAATGATCGTATATTTGAATATCCGTAGCGATAATTCGTTTACCATTTCGCATTTCGTTTTGATAACCATTTCTGATTCGTATGATAAAATCTGATGATGACCCATTTTATTTTTGTGTGACCCATTTGTAATAACCGGATATGGGCTGGTTGGGGTGGCTATATTGGTGGTTATGGTTGTTGCGGGTAAGGAATGGAGATGGCATACTGTGTGTTACACCCGTTATTTCGTGTCTGGTCTGGCTTGGCTTGGTTGGGTTGGTTTTCTGGGGTGATGTCGTACTGGGTGGTAGTCTTTGGGTGGACGGTGGTGGCAAATAGTGCCACCACGGTGGCTGTTTGGTTTTGTTTTATAAAAATAGGGGAGGTATGGAAGTTTACCGTAATGAGTGTTCGTGGTGGTGTTTGGTGAGGTTGCTGGTGGTTGACGGCGAGAAGGACCACCTCTGGAAACGCCGGGGATCAGTGGCGATCACGGTGGTGGCCAGAGGTGGTGTAGGGCCTGTTTAAGGTGGTGTCAGATTATGGGAGTGTATGCGGGTTGCTGGTTGGTGTTGGGCAGGCTGTGCAAAAAGGGTTTGTTGAGGGTGGTAGTTGTGACGGTGGCAGTGGGACGATGGAAAGGAGGTGGTCAGGTGAGGTTCCCCGTGATGCAAGCACCTGACCGTGGCTGGGCAGGGTGTAGGTTGGCCGTGTATAGTGTCGGGTTTGGCTGGGAAAAACGGGCAGGATGTTTGGAGGTTTGCGTTTTTATGACGATCTCATGTATATACTATCGCTTAAGGTTAATTCGTATGTATATTGATAAAATTAGCTAGTAATAATAATAAATGGAATTTGATGAATAAAGGAATTAAATTTTATAATTTACTTTATAGAAAACCATAATTATTTTAATATTTAAAGGAATGTAATTGATAATATAATTGAGTTTTGTAACTAGTAATTATATTTCCCTTCAATAAATAAAGGCAAAGAATTTTATATAATCGATAATACGGTGAATAGATTAAATCAATATTCGATAATTGGTAATGTAATTCTAAATAATTAATGGTTTATTAGCAAGAGTTAATAGAGAATATTATTGTTTTAGGAGACGGGTTTGTGGTGGAGTACTTCTGACCGATAGTTGATTTCTGTGCCAAGACTTGTTTACTACGAGGTAGGATACTTAATCTTTTGGTGTTCAGTAATTATATTAATCGTATGCCATGTCAGTTGATCATTGGATTGGTTTATTACGTGGACTGTGACGTTATTAAGATTGTGCATTCATAATCATGGCATATGCATTACAGATATCATTTTGGATTTTGTTAAAGGCCCAGGCTGACGCTGCGATTGCAAGCTTGTCTCTGGTGTCATCAGGTTTATCCTGGTTTAAGGTCCAGGCTGGTTCTGCAGACCTGTCTCTGGTGTCCTCAACTGTTATGCTGGTTATACCTCGGCGTAGGGAATGGCGGGGTGGGAGTTTCGGGATGATGAGCTCAGTTGTTAGATCATGGCATTTGCATATCTCATTCTTATTTGCATTTTATGTTGATTATTATCCTACTCAACCGCGAGATTGACCGTGTATACTTTGAACACATGTGATGATCCATATTTGGGGAGCAGATTTGACAGGTCAGTGAGACAGATCAGATAGGAGCTGGGATGGGCACGAGAGCATGGAATGACCGACCTAGCCTTAGCTCACTTATAGAAGTCCACCACTTAGTTATCATTTTATTTCCGCTGTGTCATACTTTATTTCTTTTTGGATTTGGTTGGTTAAAATTGTAATAAGACACTTATCCAGTTATATTTACATTTATGCATTTCTTTCTCTTTGAGTATCTACTACCTTGGCTAGTCCAAGATGGTGACAATCTCAGTTATCTGAGAAGTCCTAGTATAGGCTCTTGGATAAATGGGGGTGTTACATAGTGTATCTCGGTTTATTACTGATATTTCGTCTCGTTTCTCTCTTAAGGATCTTGGTCCACTATCATACTTTCTTGATGTAGAGGTCTTCCCTACTTCTACTGGTCTTTTTCTATCACAACAAAAGTATATTTATGATTTTCTTGAGTGTCACAAGATGCTCGATGCTAAGCCGTCTCCCTCTCCTATGTCGTCTGATACTTCTCTAATGAAAAATGTTGGTTTGCTTATTCCCAATTCCACGGATTATCGTGCCATAGTCGGAAGCTTGCAATATTTGTAACTTACTCGTCCTGATATCTCTTTTTCTGTCAACAAATTAGCACAGTTTATGCAAGCTCCTCGTACTTTTCACTGGGCTGCCTTAAAACGGTTGCTACGTTATTTAAAAGGCACCATTTCTGTTGGTCTCCGTCTTCATCGTTCAAGTCCAATGCATTTACATGCCTTCTGTGATGCCGATTTGGGCGGTGATAAGAATGAATACATCTTTACTACGGGTTATTTAGTGTACCTTGGTCGGAATCTTGTTTCCTGGTCCCCTAAAAAGCAACGAGCCTTGTCTCGCTCTTCTACGGAGGCTGAATTTCGTGCCATTGCTGAAACCACGTCTGAAATCTCTTGGGTTCAATCTCTTCTTCATGAGCTACGGGTTTCTTCTATTCCAACTCCGGTTATATTTTGTGATAGTCTTAGTGCCACGTATTACTCTGCAAATCCCGTTTTTCACTCTCGAATGAAGCACCTCGCCTTGGCGTTTCATTTCGTTCGTGAATGGGTACAACAAGGTACCTTACGAGTTCAGCATATCTCCGGTGATGATCAATTGGCTGACGCGCTTACTAAGTCTCTTCCTCGTACTCGGTTTCACTCACTTTTTTCCAAGATTGGCCTTGTCCCTGGACCGTCCATCTTGCGGGAGTGTGTTAAGGAAATCAAATCTTCTTCATAATATTTGTTCACATATGTTAATATTTTGTCAATATTTTGTATCCCAGTTTATAGCCATATATTATTGTATTTCCTTTCTCATTAGCTGTATCTTTTGATAGCTTGCTTAGGCCTCAAGCTCTTGTTGTATATATACATTGCATTTGTTAATAATAATTATTCAAGCAATTACATTCAATTCTTTACAGCATTAAATTTATTATTTTAAGGGTACGTGGACCTATTTATTAAAGAATAATAACTAATTGGGTCTAGTTTTCCTGATCCATTTAGAAGATGAACAAATGTCGAAGAAGACAAACGCTGGGCTAGGGGATGCTATCAAGTGCCTGGATGAAATTTCAGGAAGACTCGGCTGTTATTCAACCGCCTCCCTACTAAGGAGTAGTTACAACTTAGAAGGAGTAGTTACAACTTACAAGGAGCCGGATATCGCCTATATAAAGGAGGCATTTGTCCAAGCAAACGACACACACAACTCAAACAACAACCTCAACTTAGTTTATCCTTACATCGTAGATTCTTAGTTTTAGATTAGATTAGATTATCTTTAGACTTAGCATGGAGAGCCCATCCGATCATGAAGGTAATATGCAAACTATCCCTAATTAGTTTGAAATTTAGCATCCACAAGTACCCTTGTGAAGAATCTAGTTGATGTTGTGTTATTGGGTCTTTTTTTATATGTAAGTATCGTTGAGGATTTATGTGTCTATGTTTTAGATCCATATAATTCATCCCTGAGTGCTAAATTATACTCCCTCCAATTCTCTATATTCTTCCCCTTTGAAGTGGGTGTAACACCCCAAGATGAGAAAATTTGTCCCACAACGGAAAAATATGGAGCTTGTGATATGTTTATAAAGGATTCCACACCACCACTTAATAACAACGCCTTGTTCTTTTGGGCTTAAGTGAGGATAAATAATAGGCCCAAAGGTGCGCATCCCATCTTATTGGGGTTGTGTTACGATGGCGGCGGGTCAGGTTGTTATAGTGGGTACAAGGATTAAGGGAGGGAGTATTATATTGATAAAGAACATATGTGGGGTTGAGGGATTGAAGAGGGTTAATAGTAATTAGGAATAACATAAGAGTAAAAGAGTTGGGTGAGGTTTGGTAATAGAAGAGAGTGATGAATAATTAGAAGTTAAATAATGAATTATGAGCCACAAATATTTAAGTAAAGAATAAAATAGGAGTAAAAGAGTTGGGTGGGGTTTGATGATAAGAGAGAGGGATGAATAAAATAAGAGTAAAAAGTTCTCAAAAATAGAAAGGGAAAGAAAACCTGAATAATCTGTTTTAGGAAATAGGGAAGAATATAGATGATTGGAGGGAGTATAAGTAATTTAGCGTTGTTTTTTTAGATTACGCATCTACACCCGTGGCTCAGCAAACCCTTGTATCAAAGGATGGGTCACAAAGTGTAGAAGGGTAACTACAACTTCCAGGATATCTAGAGGTACTTTGTTTGTTTCCACACAAACAATATTTTATTTTTAAAGAAGATGATCGAAGATATAAGATTAAATTAGTAGATGATATATTCTGCTTATTTCATACGGAGTAATATATCCATCTATGCCTATTGACACTGAGAAATTCTAGGTTACGTCTAGTGTATCGTGTCACCTACTCATGATATTCTCTGACAAATAAAAAAGTTGTAATAGACAATACCCTCTATAAATAAGAAACGTAATCAAAATGAAATAGAAAAATAGATTTTTTATTCTCATTGGTTATGGTGTACGGTAGTGTGGACATAGCCACCTACACGCCAGGCCAATCTGTGGACGTATAGCGGTCTTTTTGAAAGCCACGCTCGGCGGCGTAAAAATGCTTTCGACCGGATCGTTTTAGATCGGTCGGTTTCGTCTCGGTAAGGGTCTCGAAACGATTAGAGATGTTCGGAGTCGCCACCAAGCATTTGTGGGATGCCTGGAACCCGTTCGAATTCCACTTTATACCTCGGTCAAATCGAAGCACAAAACAGCGTTTGACATAGGTACTAAAGATAAGGAAATCGTCCCTCTTTAGCATCCTATCTCTAGAATGACTCTCGTACGCCCTGGATAAGGTCGTCCACTATCCAAAGTTTCTGAGTAAGAGGTGAAGGTACGTATTGGGAAGCCCTTTAATCAGACACCCAATCCCGCCCGCGTTAGCGGCCTCTACTGATCGATCTTGGTTGGTTGAATGTAAAAGTTGATAAAACGGTTTAAATGCATGAATGCGCATCCAATAATTTAAACCTAACATGTGAGAGCTTTCTAAGTCGGTTGATTTAATCCAAGTATCAAGTATAAGATGTCGAGTTGGATTAATGATTTATTTGCATGCAAGACGGAAATTAAACATCCATTTACCGTATTAGGTTTAGGGTGCATAACATGATCCATTTGTCTTAGTAAGGCATTTTGTAAATGTGGTTTTGGATAATCAAATAGTCATCTGATCCGTCCTATATCCGGGTTAACCGGAGTCGGGATCGTCCTAGACTAATCTTTGCCGAAGGAAACAGGCCCTGTACCAGACGGCTATATGAGGCGCGAGCCAGCCGGCGGTGTAAGGGGCCTCCCTCTGGTTTTGAAAATGAGAAATGGAGAGCCTGTTTAGGTGCGGGTTAGCCCACGGTTCATGTGCCGTGTTCTGACCTTTTAGAAAACGTTATAAAACGTGTTGAAAATGGGTATTTGTACCCGGTTTGGTTTGAAGGGGTCGTTTTAGACCGCATTTGTTGATTTGAAGAACTTGACTCGAATAATCATCATTATTTTGATAATATTCGGTGTCGGGTTCGATTTGACAAACTTGACATGAATAGTTTTGAAAATGATTATGGACTAATTGTTTTAAGTCCATTTGAATGTTATTAGTCGATACTCATCATCGTACCCGGGTTAAAATCCGGCATGGTATGTAGAACCAAGGATGACTTCGTGTTGGTGACTAATATGTTTGTTTGAAAATGTAAAGAAATGAAATAAAAGGCTTTAAAATACCTTTTAAATGTCATTAACCAAATATTATCACCGAAACACGGATTTAACCGTCATGGTATGAGGAACCAAGGGTAAAAAATGCTTTATGGTTAAAACATGTGAAATAAAATGACAATGGTTTGAAAATACTTGAAATGGTAAAAAAAACCGATTACAAATATGAAAAAAGGATTAAGGGAAATGACGAGAACAAACATGGTTGATCTCTGGTCTGAGTACCCCATTTAGACGCGGGTTAGTTGGCGACCTAAGGGGCTTCTGCCTCATACCAAAAATCAGTTTTGGCTCGTTTATTCCATATTTTGGTTCATGTTATGCATGTTTTAGCATGTTGTAGTCATGAAACAAATGAAGACATAATAAAAGAGGATTTTTACACCCTCATACTTACATGTTTGGTTATGGCGAGTGACCGACGTAAGTGTAATAACTCGTTTGATCGGAAAAAACTCGGTTTAAAACCGTTTTGGTAAGTAAAAAGAGTGTTTTAATGTTTAGGATGGTGTAGTGGTCGGAGTGGTCGGTCAAGTGATTTAATGCACGATGACGGTACCAAACAATGTGTAAGGCTTGTATTTACGATCGGTAGGTCGTAAATACGCGTCGGATTGTGACTTAAGAAGTCGAGTCGAGAATTTTAAGGGAGAAAAGAGGGGGCGGACACTCGTGAAGTCTCAAATGGGTGGCATTTGAGGGGTATTTATAGGAGAATGAGTGGTTGTGTGAGTTTTGAGCGACGTGGCCACCTGGGCTGCTCAAAGAGGCGCGAGCCACGTCGCGGGTCTTCGAGCTGTGTTGTCACTTTCACAACAAACGCAATCATGATTTGTTTTATCCTAGGTTTTGTTGTCACATGTTTGGTACTTGACCAACATGAATCCGGGAAAACTTAAGGTCGAAGGTTTGAAAAGCTTTGTTTTTGGTGGTTGACTCGGTTTGACTCGTTGTTGGAGTCGGGATTTAAATTTTCGAGTCGGTTTTTGGTCCGGTGTCGGTTTTGACTCTAGTTAGTGTCATTGCGACCCCGTCGCCGTGCATTAAACACTCCAGGTATTTTTGAAATGTTTTGAAATGTTTTATTTTCGAAATCGTTTTAAGTTTTCCGACGTAAAGTTGTACACAAACTGTCGATCAAACGCCGCGATTCCAAAACATGTTGTAGTCCGATAATCATCGGGTGTTTGTTGGAGTCTCAGCAAATACCGGGTATCTACAGGTAGTAATATTGACAAATAAGGAGTGACTTTAATTACTCTTTAATTACTGTATAAACTAAGTCATGTTCTTTTTGGCTGAATTTTAGTTCAATTCAGTTTAATTCAACTCAATTCAGCTGAAATTAATTCTTGCTTCGGCTGAATTTAGTAATTTAGCTCCATTTAATTCAGTTCAGCTCAGCTCAACTCGGCTCTTTTCGGCTGATAAAAACATAGCCTAAGGAGTTATCTTTCACATCACTAGTTGATTTTAGGATGAAATATTCTTGAACTTATATGAATGCGACCTAAACCTGCTTTCACGATTTAACACAAAGGATTCCGAAAACTACGTTTTAGGTTAGTTCACATTGGCTACATATAATTGGCCTATCTTTTCCTCAAGGAAAATGAGATGGCGCCACCCGGTGGTACTGAGTTTCAGTAGCACCCGGGGTATTTTGGTAAATTAGTTAGCATTTTATTTCCCTTCACCAAATTTCGAATGTGAAACTATGTATTTATAAAAGGGTAATTTAGGAATTGTACTCATATTATTCCCTGATTTTCTCCAACAACATTGTGATTTTGTGAATAGCTTTGAAACGTTCAAACGTAGGTGCCTTGTTTACGCCATTGAAATGATGCTTTATACTGTAGTTAATTGCTACTGCCGTTGAGAATTAGTAGAAAATTAATAGCAAAAAGAAAAGAAACTGAGCGGACGAAGTGTTACTCTGATTCGGAATACGAATCAGTTCCCTGTACTATAATTTGATTTGAAGTTACCACAAATTCGAATCGACTCAAATGAATTAATAGTTTTTGTATGGTAATTCCAAACTTCCAAATACGATAACTTTTCTTTTGGTGCACTAAAATACGATAAGTCGATAACTTTGTAAAACTCAGTATTAACATGCTAGGAATTTATTCACATAGCGAATGACGAAAATCTTTATAGAACATATAACATCGATGATGGACAAACTTGATTGCTAGAATGCTAGGTTAATTCGATGTCATTATCATAATGTCCTGCAAATCTTGATTTACATCCTTCAATGAAACTTTTTTTCAGTAGTTTCTTACTTTCTTTGTCATGGAAAATATCATTTTTTTTCGTTTTCCTCCATTATTAAACTATTCATGTTAATCATGTAGAGTCATACAATAATGTGATGAAATTAGATACTAGTCATACTACATAGAAACTTTTATTAATGTATCAATGATTTTGCTGGAAATAAGATCTTATTTAAGCTTTACATTTCTACCCCTAAGGAGTTGGCGCAAATTGGAAATATAGTGTATATTTTTTTATTTTTTTATTTTTTAATTAAGGTGGCGCCGAGATTCAGCGCCATCGGGTGGCGCCGTATCGCCATCCTTTCCTCAAAGGCTTGTACTATCATGTTATATGATTGATGGGATAAAAAGTAAAAAAAGGATAGACATGATCCTTACTTAATTCTATTTGGACCTAACTTTGATCAATTGATCAACATCATGTTGTGTTATCCATGTTTTGTTTATTGGCTCAACGATATTGCGTAATGTCTACATTGTAACCTAACATCATCAACCAAAACATGTCATTGTTATGTTATTTTTACTTACAATGATAGCATCTCAAACTAATTAGGTAGAAAAGTCAAATTTATAAAGTTAGCATAATCCAAAATGTTATCCTACTTGTCTTCCAATTAAAACTCTCTTATTACCTTAATGATGGAGTTGATAAGAGCCATATATAATTGTTGCTTTTCAAGTGTCAATTATTCTATCATGGAAAATCCAATACTTGACAAGACTAATTAAGTTATTGTGACAAATATCCGTTTAGTGTGTGTCGCACTCGGGTAAACTAATTAAGTAACTCAATAGGTCTCCTAAGAGACCGTCTCTCATGAGAGATAATCAATAAATAAATCAAAAATTAACTAAAAAGAAAAAGATAACATTGAAATAAATATAATAATTAAATCTTACGAGAGAGAGCTCTCTCACTAACATTAATGAGAACCGCCTCTTTTAAGAATTTTTGTAAGTTATTAGGTAAAGTCGTTGCCTCGAGTCATTATCATTAATAGAGGCGTAATTCACTTGAATTAGTTGGTTTTAAAATAAATCTCTTTACATCAAAGTTTGTATATACTACGTGTTAATAACTTCATTACCTGATTTTATCATGGAAGATGCTTGGCTACTAGTGTTAGATGTGCTCACATCCGATTTTCAAAAGATCAATAACATTATTTCCTTATTTTTATAAAAATAATTGAGATGGAAAGTGCAGTCTCGAGAGCGACTTCGAAAATTTTCGAAACACTCATCCCAGCTAAAAGTTAAAAAACGTCGAAAATTTTAGTTAATTTTCGAAGCACTTGTCCCTGCTGAAAGTTGAAAACTTCGAAAATTTTAGTTAATTTTCGAACATTTTTGCGACTTAAGTTTGTGGCATTACTCGTTCTCCTTTGTTAAAATTTTTCGTCCCCTAACTGTAAATTTTAGCTCCACCCGTGAGTATCTTAAAACAATGGCGTAGCCAAAAGGGTGCGGTGGATGCACTTGCATCCCTCCCTCTCCCCCCTCCTTCTGAAATATGTATATGTTTGTTTCATAAGTTGTCAGAAAATCTTTAGTGTTGTGGTGGTTTGCTGTTTACATTTTATTCTAGGATTCACAGGTTCGATTCTCACGATGGGAATTTTTTGCACTTTTATCAAACACAAATTAACCATAAACGTCTCTCTTTAAGACTATTTAAGAGCAATGTATTGTTCAAGTTTTCCTTTTTTTTGTGTTTGTGTTATAGATTGTTATTTACGAATTTTATTTTATTTGCTTATATCTACTTGAACTTATTTGGATTAAGTTTTATTTTAATTAAGTGTTTTACTTTAACCTCGCTATTTTTTGGTGTTTAAATTTTAGTCATCATCGTTGCAATCGTGTTAACTTTTCGCATCCCCTATGTTAAGATCCTAGATACGCCACTGTCTTAAAATTGAACAATTGATATAGAGCCCAACGAGAATGGGTTGTTTTTGTGTGAGAAAGCCAGTTTGGGACAGGGTTTAGATGGACCAACACGTAAGGCAAACAACTTACTTGACGGTTGTATGATTAAGACAATTCTCTACAATGATGAATATAGACAAATGGACCACAGTCGTGTGAGCTCTATGTAATTATGTTTGCCCCAAAATGACAAACTATTATGATGATCATGATTATGATTATGATTGTGGTCCAATTATTTGTATATTACGTCCAAATGATAAATTGGACCTAAAAGTTATTCCAACTTTGATAATATTATTATTAGATGTTAGCCCATTGGTGACCACAATATCATGGGTTCGACTTCGATTGACGATTTTCTAGCATCAAAGATAACGAGGGACCAAGAGTTTTTGAGATAAACCGACCAACGTTACAAAATCATAAAATTGGAGAATTTGAAGATTTGGTTTTACCAAGGTTTTTTTTGAAAAGAAATAAAAGTGAAATGTGCTACTCTTATTTGTTTGTCTTCTTCCTCTACCCAATAGTGCCCACAATTCGAAGAGCAAAGGTTGTTACGGAGTAATTGTTATCGGATTATAATTAACTCGTTTTAAATGGAGGCGTGTCATATACAGGTCTGACACTTTGACAAATTGACACAAGTGGGTAGTTGTACAACTTCATGGTAAAGATAATTCGACAAATAATATGCCATGCTTATCAGTTAAGGTATCACCTCAAATCCAAATCAATGGTAACATTTACTTTTTGGACGTAAACTTTAGAAAAATTTTGGCCGTTAATGTAACAAAAAATATTACAATTTGTGTTAGAGATTGAGTATATGTACGAATAAGGAATTGACAATAATAACACCGCACCGAATCGACCCCGCTTTCCTAATAGAATAATTCGACCCTTAACAGTGCCTGGGTATAATCGAACTTTCTACTGAGATAAGACGGTGCCCTCTGATTTTTGGCAAAAAAATCAGAGACGTAATATAGAAATATTTTGTGTTGAATGTTATACGTTCTTTGATGCAAGTAGAAGATTATGTTTTTACTGTAACTTTTTCTTCTCATCTCTTTGTCTATTTATAATGACAAAGCAGGGTATAGGGAGATGTATTTCTGAAGAGTTACAACTCTTCAGAAATTCCGGTTACAATTAATTAAAAATCCGAGTAGCGAGACCCCCTTCATAGTTATTCGAACCGAAAACTATACCGCAATCCCGTAAATAATTATACGAGCGTACACTCCATACTTCCCGAACTCGTATTATATTATTTAGAAATTATCCATCAGTGAACCGATCTTAAGTACGCCAAATGAACTGGTAATTACTCTTAAATCACCAACATTTCTCCCCCATTTAAGCGTAATTCAAGATTTTAAATTAGCTAACAAACATACCAATTTATGCATAAATGAAAATGTCACGAAGATTGAATTTTCACTTAGTGAAATTACACATTCCAAATATTCGAGTATCAGGGTGTGACTAAGCATTGAACCCTTGCTACCCATTTGAATACATGAAGATAACTCACACATAAATTAATTTATTTCTAAAAATTACATAAACCGACACTTAATTACAAGCCTAGTGTCCCATATCTATTCATGAACATTTCAGGAGTCAAACTCATACTCCTTTGAAGCGGCTGTACTTCATGTTCATATAGGTTGATTCTTTTCATCGTGTCCTTGCAAACACACTTTTTCAAAAGATCAACCTTACAACATGCAAGTCTAAGCACACACCTCGGGATATAAATGATTGTGTGCTTCAATCTCTTAACAATAGGCCTTCCACATTGAATTCAGCCTCTAACATTGTATTAGAGGGGAATTGGGTATCCTATCGCCAAGCATCTTAACGAGTTTTAGTCTCATCCCGTCAATCGACTTTATAAACAAGTCCCAAATTGATCCTTTATGCAAAGTGATCAACTAAAAATGAGATCTCATAAAACAACCAATATCATCCTATTTTAATAGATTATATATACCACGTTTTAATAACGTTTTGATGCGGCCGTCACCATAATTTACTTGACTAGCTATACACATAGTCAAAGTAATATCCCTATCAAAATATAGGTGAACTTGGTCTCATTTATAAATGACAATACTCGTAGATCAATTTCTTTAGCCAACACTACGAATTTCTACCTCATTGTCGACTTTGTAATGCAAAATTTGTTTCTCGGAAACCCATATATTAATGATATATTTTCCAAGAAATAATACACTATCATTTGTAGAAAATAACCATCTACAAGGTAATACAATTTGCACACAACCATTCTTCTAAAACCGAAGAAAACCGGCATAGGACAAACCATAAATCGCTAATTTTTATATTTTCACACTTATATAAAGTTTGCCAAACATGAGTACTACATACTATTACTAGTATTTTTACTCAATTTCTGATGAACAGCATAGCAATACAAAACCATGTGCTACTACTCGAGATATGACTCGGTTTTTATCTTTTTAAATTTAAACGTCATACTCGACCTACTGGGAGTATTAACCGAAGAATAATAATCATACTCTCACCTTGATCCTAATACCAAGGATCATATTACCTCCCCATGTCGTCCTTCATCAAAGAACACGATGACATAATCACCTTTTACAAGGTAAATTATCTTTGATTTACGCCAACGATCGACTTGTTATTAATCCTACAACATATGACAACTCCATAACCGGACTTGTCAACAGTTATACAATCAACGATGTTGTTTTACCTCTTACATAGCTATACCACCATGACTTTATAATCTTCCCATGATTATCACAAACCATCATTCCCGAGATTATATGGTAAAATTAATTAAAAAAAAACTTATAATGCTTTATATAAGACATTGGCATGTAAAACAATCATACAAAACAATGAACATTATTCTAGACATGTATGTTCATGTCACATATATTCAATGTGAGAAATAACATAATTATAATATTTATAAATCTACATGGGTGACTTTGAAATTCCTCCTTGAATAAACTAGCCTATCCAAGATACCATATATTGGCTCTTAATAGTTAATACCGCCCTATAACAGTTTACAATTTAACCATATATATATCAACCCATATATATTTCTTACTCATATTCCATGTATTAAATTTAAGAGAGCATACATATTTTACTCATTCTCAAGGTTAAGCATCTACACCACGAAACTTAACATAGACTATGTCCTTTTTTATGGGTGAGTCTCAAACTCCTGAAACCGACCGAGAGTATCTCAAATTACCATACAACCGGAACTTGACACCACTCGAAACAATACATTATGTTGTTGAGTCATACGAGCATCCGTATATACCGCTCAATCTCACGTACCCATGTATCATGTCGATGAAAATTTAGCAATGACTGCCACACCCTTTCCATAGAATGAACATGAAATTGTCGCACAATTTCACTCATGAAAATAAAACAAAAGACAAGAATATCAAAATCCATCTCCCACAATACACGTAGTGCATGCATTACTGCATAATGAAAAATTTCATACTTCTATGCATTTAACAAGTAGTGCGACCAAATCAAAATTTGCATTTATCCGGTGAAGATTTAAGCATATCCACCTTTTATTTAAGCATTTCCTTAGTGGTCAAAACGACAAATCAACATCAGCAATATCAGTAACAACTGAAACTGCCATCAACCGCAAACCAAGCAGTATAATTGATACCGTCGTAGAGTACCAAAGAAAAATTTATAAATCCAAACTACTACTATAGCTAGTGGCAGTCAGGGTCGAACCACAGAGAGGCGATGCAATTAATAGTTGTCTTAATTTTAGTCTAAAGTAACAATTGTGAGGGGGTTTGAATTGAATAGTCTATTAACTGATGGGTAATGAAATTAGAAGTAAACTAAAGGAATAGATGAAACCAAATATTAAAAAGTTGCTAAGACGGTCGGTTCACTGTAGTTTCGACGGCGGCAATTCTAGGTAAACTGTTTTAAACATGTTAGACGAGAAAATAAAAAGTCCTCTCGGTCCATTTTTTAACAGGTAGCAACCTTTCGGCCTGAGCTACGGGTCCCTAATCTCACTAATACCAACTTTCGTTCTTGATTAATGAAACTCAAAATCTAAATTAACTTATATCTCGATCTTATTAATTTAGTCTTCTTAATTAGGTAGGCTATCTCCCTTCCCTATCTTTCGATCTTAACGGGTCGGTCAATTCCTAAACATTCAACTAGTCGCATGCACTCGATTCGTCAAATATAGCAATTTAATTAATTAAAACGTAGCTAATCTAACACGGCTCCAGTCGATCGACCGACTAACCCAGTCGATCGACCAGAGCCAAACAGTCGCTGAATTGAAGCCGTCTAACCTACAGATTCCCTACATCTTAGCACATGGGATTTAGCTACTCATGATATTGATGATAGCAACGATAAGATTTACTAATAGAGCAAACGAATTTATATTTAAATTAACTAAATGAATAACGAACATAAAACAATAATATGGTTTTGGGAAATCTAACTAGCAATTTCTAATCTATGAACGAATAAAGTAAACTGAATAAGGAAACCAAAATTACCAGTAGAAAGCAGGAAGAAGAATCCGAGAGTACGAACGAAAATAAATTGTATTGAATGAATGTGAATAATAACGCAAAACGCAATATTGAACCCTAATTATTCATTCCCTAAAACTGATGATAAAAGACTTGATGAATCCTTCAAAATCGAATGCCTCTCGAATGAGTCGGTTACGTTATATAGAAATATCACGTAACTTTATTCTCAAACCTAAAACACAATGGGCTTAGGAATTCCCGTTCTATTAATTCACGTCAGAATTAACGGTTTGGTCGGTCGACCACTGGGACCGGTCGATCGACTGGACTGCACTGAACAGTAGCTTCTGTAAGTCGTGATCTGGTCGATCGACCATAGGCACCAGTCGATCGACCACTGTAGCTGGTAGTCCGCTTCTAAATTCTTAATAAACTTGTCTTTCAGGCCTTGAAATGCGCACCAAGTTCGTTTCTCGAGTAAATACTTCACGTCAAATGCAATGCAAGGTACTTAGGGACGGATTCGGCTCGATTTCTGCTGGGTTCTTCACATTTCTGCAATAATATACAAAAACACGAAAGTAGACGGAAATAGGGAGAATAGTAGCATAAACTACACATATGGGCTCTGAAATGCGTGTAAAATGGGGTGTAAAACATCATATTTAGGACACGCATCAAACTTCCCCAAACCAAACCCTTACTTGTCCCCAAGCAAGAACAAGACTCGGTCCTAAAACCTAATGGAACGAGTTCAATCTCAGAGCGAAATGCAAACCGAATAGCCTAAACCAATTAAATGCAACAACTAACAATCATTTAGCAATATGAATCATGCAAACGAGTTATGAAGTCGTCAAAAAAAACTGCTGAACCGTCAACTATAGAGATTTATCATTATGGACTCTCACGGGTCGCTCAAATCACAATATAGCACAGGTGAATATATGTAAGATAGAAAGAAGTAAATGTAATGACTCTCACCTAACTACGACCTATAAAAACATGCCTGCAATCTATTATGAAAATAATCTCTTCAACCGTACATATGCATTCCAGCCAAACAAATGACCATGACACATGCCGAGGTAAATATGGATATGTGAGGTATGGGTAAGAAGAGGCTAAAATAAATTTGGATAAAAACAGAGTTAAAAGCCAAGCTAGTAACTAAGGGAACCAAATTATAACAACATCCAACTTCTTGCTCAAGATTTCAATCGAAACGGTGCTAATAGTAAGCACAAATCTCACAATCTCCATAATTAGTCAACTCTCCATAAGATACAAATACAGCATGGGAGCAAAAATCGCCATTTATTAAAGACTTTGAATTATGCGATTTTGATTCTTTCCTTTTCTCGGCTTCAGTCGATCGACCACATCATCCAGTCGACCGACCATAGATCGAACTTGTTTTTTGTCTTTTCTTTTTGTTTTTCTTCCCAACATCATCTCAAAATGAGCATTAGCTACCAAAAACAAAGTAACAATCCCAAGAACATAAACTACTAGCTTAACAAGGGCAGGCTAAGTGTAGGATGTAGTTAACGGGACAAAAAGGCTATTTCTGGCAGTGTGAAGCTTATGGGAGAAATGAATAAGGGGTGACCTCTTCCACATGTGTCAACTAACCACGAACCGAATGCATACAAGTATTAAGCAGATTAAGTTCATATTTATGCAAATATATGTAACATGTCTCATAAGGAGTAACTACTCACAATCCTAGATAAACTGGTCATGAATGACACCAGTTATAGGCTCTAAAACTCAGAATATAAGTAGTTTGCCATAATTCTAAGTCAAGTCTCAAGTTCAGCAAGAAATGTAACGAAAACTCGTAGACTATGCAAATGATTCTACTAATAACATGTCAATTAGCAAGGCTTAGGCAATAAACAGCTGAAAATGCAATGTCATCCTTGAAATACTACCGTTCCGACTCAACCTATATGCTAAAATAAACGTGATATATTTTTTGAAATTTTTCAATTTTTTTGGATTTTTCAATATAAATAGGAAATGAAGTAAACAATGCAAACTGAAATGCAATAGACGTGAAACAGAAATGTAATAAAACATGTGAATGCGAACAAAATCCTTCCCCAACCCAAATCACACAATGTCCCCATTGTGCAAAATCATATAATGGAAATAGCAAAGTAAATGGGATTTTGCGAGAAAATTAATAAAAAGGACATGAAGTGGAACTCGGAAACTCACAAGACTTTAAGCGCAGCAAAAGGAAACCTCCCCAAACCAGCGTGAGCTAGAAGGTTTCAGTAGCCAGCAGTGCTACCAATAAGTACCTGAAAAGACAAACAAAACCACGCATAATTCCGAAAAAGCAATGTTGAAGCGGTAATTATTTGCAAAAATTAAAAAACGGAAGAAAACGGAAATGAATCGGAGAATAAAGTGGAGAAAAGACTCCCTCAATTCCGCAAATTGACCAAACACAGCAGAGGAGTGATCGAAAAACAGGTACATCAGCGGGCATGGTCGATCGACCATAGCATCCAGTCGATCGACCAGGATGACATGAACAGAAGCTCCTTGGTCTCGCGGCTCAGTCGATCGACCAAGATGGCCAGTCGATCGACTGAGTAACCTGCTGTAAGTTTCTGATTTCTTCGAATTAGCTCAATAAATTGAGCTAATAAGGTCTATAAACCTGCAATTACACATAATAAAGCGCCCAAAATTGCGCAAAACCCAAATGTAAAGTCTAAAGTATTTAAATCCTAAGCAAAACTTATTAAAAGCGAAGTCTTGCGCACACAAAAGCAATAAAAAGAAAGTATAACGAAAGCAATAAAGTGTCTTTTTAGAAAAGTAAACCAACTAATAGTTGATCAAGAATGGCCACGGAATGGCCCACTTGCTCGGCTTCTGGCTACAAGAAGTAGCCTCTACAGAACTCATCTCCTCAGCGGGGCTCGTGGCCACTCCAATATCCGCAGAACTCAACGGATCAACACCTCTGATATCTTCCCAATCAATGACCTCGTCTGGCTCATCAAAATCCAAATCGGACTCCGTCACTTTGACTGGCTCCTCATCAGGCTCCTCATCAGTGTCATAGCTAAGACATCCTAAACCGCCTCTTTGAACGATTGGCTCCTTCACAACTGGAGCAACATGCGGCTCATCCTTCCCCAAACCAGCTCCTACAATAGTCAAAACAGAAGGAGCTTCCTCCAATTTGCTCCCAATCTGGGGCGGAGGTGTTACAGCAGAAATAGGCATAGAGGTAGGCATATCAGAAAGCACAAAATAGGATTTCTTTTCAGAAACCACATTACAAGTTACTGGCCACATGGGGTCTTTCTTCTTAGCTGTCTGGGCAAAGACAATGGAATGTTTCCCTACCTTAAAAGTTAATGTCCCTGAGCCAACATCTATAACTGCACCAGCAGTGTTTAGAAATGGCCTACCCAAAATGATAGGAATGTGAGCATCCTCGGGCATATCTAACACAACGAAGTCAACAGGGAAAAAAAACTTTCCTATTTGCACAAGAATGTCCTCTAAGACTCCTATAGGCTGGACCGCAGAACGATCAGCCATCTATACTGTCATGTTGGTGATTGCAAACTTAGTCAATTTCAACTTCCTAGCTAGACTCAAAGGCATGACACTAATACTGGCTCCTAGGTCACACAATGCCTTCTCAATTGAGAAGGTGCCAATATTACATGGGACTGAAAAACTACCTGGGTCTTCTAGCTTATGAGGTGCAGTATGGGTCAAATAGGAACATGACTCCTCAGTTAGTGCGACAGATTACACAGTACCAAGTGACTTCTTTTTAGACAAAAGTTGCTTCATAAATTTCATGTAAGCAGGCACCTGGTTAACTAATTCTAAGAAAGGAACTTGCACATTTAAGCTACGAATAACATTTTCAAATTTGTTAAATGATACCTGTTCCTTTGTCGGCACTAATCTCTCTGGATAGGGGGCTGTAAGAAGCAACTTGGCCCTCTCCTCTAAGTCTCTCATACCGGCGTCAGTGGATTTAGGCTGAAAATCCACTACCTTCTCCTTGTTGAAGCTCGAACCTTCTTCAGACCGTCTCAAGAATGAGTCATTAATCGTCATTGGGTCATACTTTGGAATCGGAACAGACCCATCAGCATTTGGGTCTTGCCTCAATATTTTCGGAGTCGTCGTACCCCGAAACAAGTGGTCCCTCAAGTTGTCTGGCATTGGAGGACGAAAAGATTCACTATCAGCAGCGTTTTCAGTCGATCGACCATGTATGTCAGTCGATCGACTGACTTCTACAGGACCAGAAGCTGTGCTATTTCGCGAACTGGTCGATCGACCGGGTATGTCGATCGATCGATATACCCTGCCGATCGTCTTTTTCTTGCTACTCACATTCTTGCCTTCTTCTTACTTGGTTCCGCCTCATCTTTTGCAGTGACATCTTCGACCATAGCGGGCCCATCAAGGGTAGACCCACTCCTCAAAGTAATTGCATTAAGGGTCTCTTTTTGATCCGGCTGCGACGGCAAATGCCCCGGAGCTCTTGTTGCACTCTTGCTTGCCAGTTGAGCGATTTGACTCTCCAACATTTTTATCCCGACCTCTCTAGCTTGAGACTCTTTCAGCAACAAATTTTTCAACTCGGCAAAATCGGAGCCATGTGACTGCTGCTGTTGCTGCTGCTGAGGGACATACGGAGGCTTTTGGTATGGGCTGCTGCTTTGCTTATGAGGGGGCACATAGTTCTCGCTCTTTGTGGAGGTGGAGTCGGATTTTGGACATTTTGGCTACTCCACCTCAAGTTCGGATGGACATTCGGCTCAAAATAAGTGTTTGTCTGCCTATAATGTTGAAAAGCAGCACAAGCCTCATAGGGACTGCTGCAGTGGTCTGCAACATGTCCTTCTCCTCCACATCTCTTGCAGACGAAAGGACCGTCTGACACAGCATTCACATGATAGATCTCTCCTTTTGAAGCTCCTCCCAACTGGTACTTATCAAATCTGGCCGTGAGAGCTTCTAATGCAGCTACAGAAGGAGATTCAGCGGCTCTCCTTTGATTTCCCCTGGAATTTCCATGCTCAGCTTTATGGGTGGCCATATCATCAATGATTTTCCACCCCTTAGTTTCTCCAACATTCTCCTGGAATCGCCATTAGCCGATCCGGGATAGCCCTCGATCGTCATAAAGCCCGTTATAAAACTGATTGCATAGGCTCCATTGCTCGAACCCATGGTGCGGAATAGTTCGCACCAGCTTCTTGAAACGGACCCATGCCTCATGAAAATTCTCATCAGGACCCTGTTTAAAGCTCGTGATCTGAGCTCTAATGGCATTGGTCTTCGAGGCAGAGAAATATTTCTTGTAGAATGCTAGGGCTAGCGAATTCCAATCAGTGATCCCGTTAGCAGCTCGATCCAGATCTCGGTACCATTCCCTTGCGGCATCACGAAGCGAGAATATGAACATCGTCTCCTTCACCTGGTCCTGGGTCACACTGCTTTGGTGGGGGTATGGAACAACGAGATAGTCAATGAATGTCTCCATATGTTTTGCCGCATCTTCATTTGCGGCTCCCCAAATTGGTTTCTCTCAACCAAGTTAATATAAGACGGTTTTGGCTCGAATTTCCTTTCCGTCCCTCGGTAATGCGAATCCCTTATAGAGATTCTCACTTTGTCGGCTCGGAGTGATCAAGGCTATACTTGCTTCTTCACCATGTCTAGAGATGTGACGGTCTCTCTTTGAAGAAGTAGAAATAGGTGACGAAGGTGGATCCTCCTCAAATGTACTCGTTCTCGTAGTAACTAGACAGAGTACTCAGCTCTTCCTCGGCCGGCAATACTCTAGATGATCGTCTCAACTCACGCAAAGTCTTCTCAATCTCAGGATTGAACGGTAGTAATTCACCACCCTGTGACCTGCGCATAAGAAGAAACTACAAGTAGAATATGAGAATAGTTTAAGGAACAGATGTCCCTTAAACTAAGAGAAAGACTAAAAATAAAACAACTAATAATTTTAAACAATTGCCTGCCCGGCAACGGCGCCAAAATTTGATACCGTCGTAGAGTACCAAAGATAAATTTATAAATCCAAACTACTACTATAGCTAGTGGCAGTCAGGGTCGAACCACAGAGAGGCGATGCAATTAATAGTTGTCTTAATTTTAGTCTAAAGTAACAATTGTGAGGGGGTTTGAATTGAATAATCTATTAACTGATGGGTAATGAAATTAGAAGTAAACTAAAGGAATAGATGAAACCAAATATTAAAAAGTTGCTAAGACGGTCGGTTCACTGTAGTTTCGACGGCGGCAATTCTAGGTAAACTGTCTTAAACATGTTAGACGGGAAAATAAAAAGTCCTCTCAAACCATTTTTTAACAGGTAGCAACCTTTCGGCCTGAGCTACGGGTCCCTAATCTCACTAATACCAACTTTCGTTCTTAATTAATGAAACTCAAAATCTAAATTAACTTATATCTCGATCTTATTAATTTAGTCGTCTTAATTAGGTAGGCTATCTCCCTTCCCTATCTTTCGATCTTAACGGGTCGGTCAATTCCTAAACATTCAACTAGTCGCGTGCACTCGATTCGTCAAATATAGCAATTTAATTAATTAAAACGTAGCTAATCTAACACGGCTCCAGTCGATCAACCGACTAACCCAGTCGATCGACCAGAGCCCGAAACAGGTCGCCTGAATTGAAGCCGTCCAACCTACAGATTCCCTACATCTTAGCACATGGGATTTAGCTACTCATGATATTGATGATAGCAACGATAAGATTTACTAATAGAGCAAACGAATTCATATTTAAATTAACTAAATGAATAACTAACATAAAACAATAATATGGTTTTGGGAAATCTAACTAGCAATTTCTAATCTATGAACGAATAAAGTAAACTGAATAAGGGAACCAAAATTACCAGTAGAAAGCAGGAAGAAGAATCCGAGAGTACGAACGAAAACAAATTGTATTGAATGAATGTGAATAATAACGCAAAACGCAATATTGAACCCTAATTATTCAATCCCTAAAACTGATGATAAAAGACTTGATGAATCCTTCAAAACTGAATGCCTGTATCTGAATGAGCCGGTTACGTTATATAGAAATATCACGTAACTTTATTCTCAAACCTAAAACACAATGGGCTTAGGAATTCCCGTTCTATTAATTCACGTCAGAATTAACGGTTTGGTCGGTCGACCACTGGGACCGGTCGATCGATGGACTCGCATCAACGAGAGCTTACGTAAGTCGTGATCTGTCGATCGACCATAGGCACCAGTCGATCGACCACTGTAGCTGGTAGTCCGCTTCTAAATTCTTAATAAACTTGTCTTTCAGGCCTTGAAATGCGCACCAAGTTCGTTTCTCGAGTAAATACTTCACGTCAAATGCAATGCAAGGTACTTAGGGACGGATTCGGCTCGATTTCACTGGTTCTTCACATTTACTCGCAATAATATACAAAAACACGAAAGTAGACGGAAATAGGGAGAATAGTAGCATAAACTACACATATGGGCTCTGAAATGCGTGTAAAATGGGATGTAAAACATCATATTTAGGACACGCATCAATAATTTAGGTGCATTAAAACGGATGTTACCGTACTTAATTAAACAAAACCCACTAGATGAAATATGCATCATTGATATGAATAAAACTACCCTCCATTAGACGGAGTCTCTTGTAATGAATACAAAACAACAAGCACTAAATCATTAAATAACATAAAGAACAGGTTTCAAGTTCATGAAACAACATAAATTACTGAAATGAAACAGCAATTTCCTTATCTTATCGACGTTCCACTAATTGTCTTAATAACACAGAGATTGTCGCCAATACTTAAATTGTGACAAGACGCTACCAAGTATCATAATTACACTAATAAATGAAACGTAATCTGACTATTTCATAAATGAGAAAGAGGCAGAATGACTTGTTCCACATACTAACCACCATACAAGATCATGATTAACATCATCATATCATATGATCGACACAAGTACGTCTAGAAATGATACATTATATCACAAGATTAAGTAATAACTTTTATCAGAAGACGACTCTGATCAATTCATCTACAACAATTGCCTTGGTAACAAAATTTTACCATTCATATAATGCAAACAAACACTTAACATGGAAGGACTATTATTTAATCAAACATCAGATAAATCAAAGCCATGAACGTATACTTATCTTTACTCTTGAATATAATACTTCCATATAGATCTTGCCGATGCATATATGGTAATCCGGCAAATAAAATCAAAGCCATGTACGTATACTTATCATATACCCATGCGAATGACAGGTAAAACTCATAACAAATCCCAAATTCGCGTACCGATCAATCGTTGTCCAAAACGTAAATACCGTCAAATTAAACTTCCGAAATCAACATCCTCAAAATTCTCCACTTTATTAACTTCAATGTCATTCCCTTAGCATTCGTCATTTTGAAAGATTTCGAAATTATTCTATTAGATTGTTAGAGATTGAGTATGTACGAATAAGGAATTGACAATAATAACACCGCACCGAATCGACTCCGCTTTCCTAATAGAATAATTCGACCCTTAACAGTGCCTGGGTATAATCGAACTTTTTACTGAGATAAGACGGTGCCCTCTGATTTTTGGCACAAAAATCAGAGACGTAATATAAAAATATTTTGTGTTGAATGTTATACGTTCTTTGATGCAAGTAGAAGATTATGTTTTTACTGTAACTTTTTCTTCTCATCTCTTTGTCTATTTATAATGACAAAGCAGGGCATAAGGAGATGTATTTCTGAAGAGTTACAACTCTTCAAAAATTCCGGTTACAATTAATTAAAAATCCGAGTAGCGAGACCCCCTTCATAGTTATTCGAACCGAAAACTATACCGCAATCCCGTAAATAATTATACGAGCGTACACTCCGTACTTCCCGAATTCGTATTATATTATTTAGAAATTACCCATCGGTGAACCGATCTTAATTACGCCAAATGAACCGGTAATTACTCTTAAATCACCAACAATTTGAGTGGTGAAACTAACATACTTAGATTTATTTCGAAAAAGTTTCGGATATAAGTCTTTTTGTTAAAAAAGTCGTGTTTACATGAATAAAAAATCGGTCAAAGTGTCATCTCAAATACCACCAAAAATAAATGTTACCATTGGAATTGATTGGAGCGAGTATTCTTTATTGTAGACATCATTGTATACACTCCAAATAATCATAATAAGTGTAAAATCCATATCTTTGAATATAAAGTTAACTGCAATTTATTTACTATCTTATCTTTTTTAATTCAGAAGACAATACTCAATCCAGGACGTGCCACCTCATTAATTGAGCCTTTTTTTTTAAATTCATATTATGGTGGGACCCGTTAGTGTGCAAAGGAGTATATTTCTTCAGAATTCCGCCAATACAAATATCCTACAAATTCCGTCGTAGAACAAATACTATGAAATAATTTTATACATTCCGGATAAATGAAATTAATGGCATATAAGCGGTATGAATTACAAATCGGAATAAATGAAAATAATACTATGAAATAATTTTATACATTCCGAATAATTTGATAAAACTATATTTATACATATGCAATAAATTTACTGACAACGAGTCCAAAGCGATAATAGCCCAAGCTTTACACTTTGATTTTATTTGTATACAGATTATTAATTCTATTTTAACAATTCGAAATTTTATGATAAATACGGCATCTTTGAATTTATTAGTTAAAAATAAGAAATATTTAATTATCAAAACAAAATACGAAGTATTATTTATCGATCCATGTACTTCATTGTATATGGGCTTACTAGCACACACTAATTTCACCAATAAATAATAAGCTTTGACATTCTGATGTTACACTAAGCTATGTTAAAGTAGATTATTAAATTATATTTCTTTATTTGGGGTGTAAAATTATTTATGTATACAAATTTTATTTACAATAGTATATTACGTTATTTCCTCTTAAACCATTGCATTTTAACACGTATTTGAAACAAGTGTAAACATTAATTATGTAGATCGTTGATTTAGACCAACTAGATAATTACAATAGAAATGCAAAAAAATAAAATAAAAAATCATCCAAAATCATTAATACCGGCCCAAATACATACCCGTGCAATTTTGCACGGGTTTAAAACTAGTTAGTTTTATTAGCAATCAATTACTGACATTGCATGCACGTCCCTGATTTTGTAGTTAAAATAAAAAGAATGAAAATTGTGTAATTACTCAGCTACAAAACTTATAAGGAACAACTTAATTAATACTCAAATTTTTATTTTAGACGGCTGTTTTCCTGTCTGAAATAAGAAGGACAAAATGTTGCCATTTTTTAAGAGAATATAACCATTTTAATCCATAAAACTAGGTTAGATCCCGTGCATTAAATGCACGTCTTATAGTGTTATTTTTATTTCTACTAAATTACATATTCCCTCCTATTCTAGATAACCCTCCATACTCATGGGGTGCACTAGAATTAAGGAGATGGATTAAAATAAGGTAAAGTATTGTAGTGGGGTTAGGTAATTGGAGAGAGGGAAGGTATTGTGGGGTATTATTGTGAGCGGGGTGATTAAAATAAGTATTATTGTGAGGTAAGTTGATTAAAATAAGTATTGTTGTGGGGTATTGTTGTGGAGTGAGGTGATTAAAATAAGTATGAAAATTTACTAAATAAGGAAATAGAGAAGGTATTGTGAATAGATGAAAAAGGAAAGAGGAAAAGTTATGTATAATAGGAGAGAGTATATAATAGTGGTATCTCATTAGTTGTTCATTTTTCTAGTCAATGCATTTTGTTTTGAGAAATAAAAAGTTAAAACTGAAAATTAATTAAGATAATTGAGTAACATGTTGAAATGTATTTTTGAAAAAAAATATTTTTTTATACCGCAAATAAGCTAATTGTTCCAATTTAAAAAATTTCTCAATCCTTTACCTCGAAAGTAATTAAAATGGTTTATAATTTTGCATTATACCTAATATGAGTCGAATTATTCCTAAATAATAACATCGGTTAAATATTTAGTAATTCATAGTTTGATGCAATTTTTTTAATATTTAAATTAAAAAATTATAGATTAGAGTTAGTCAAAAAATATAATTTGATGAAAAAATTATTTTTAATTAAAAGATAATAATTTAGTGAAATAAATTATCATAGTTATTAGCTTCCTTACTTAGTTAATGTATACATAATTGCTATTACTTACCTTATTTAGAAAGATGCTTTTTGGAGGGAAAATTTGTGAGGATACCTATTGATTTAGTAAATAGGGGATGTTATAACTAAATGTGTCACTTTTTACCCTGAAAATCAGGGGCGGACCCAGGATTTTTAATTTGGTGTAGAAAATTCGGGTTTTGCTTATTAAGATTTAGAATTTGAAATTGAGAATTTTGAGAGTAAAATTGAAAATGGTTGATAACTCTAGCAAAAATTAAACTCACAAATAGGATCCTACATCCTGTTGTACAGTAGCATTGTACAACAGGCCCATATACTATATATCTATCTATCTAAGCCCAATAAAAATAAAAATAAATCCTACGCATCTCCTTTTTCCCTAATTCTGATTTCTCTTCAGTCGACAAACCCTCTTCCTTCTCTTCTCTAAATTTCTCTTAAACGACAGTCGACAAATCTCTCTTCTCCATAATTTAGATTCTAAAAAGGTGAAAGGAAAGCAATTTACATCATCATCGAGGAAAAACGCATCTAACAATATTTCGCGAACGAGAAGCAATTTATATCATCATCAAGAAGGAAAAATGCATCTAACAATACTTTGAGGTAAATTTCTACAGCAATCATACGAAGTATTATTAAAAGAATACGAACTAAAAAATACGAGCACCTAAGAATACGAGCTATTAAGATAAGAATATGAGCTAATGTAAAAAAAATACGAGCTTAAAAGGATCACGAACTTAAAAAGACGAGCACATAAGCATACGAGCTATTAAGATAAGAATACGAACTAAAGTAAAAAGAACACGAGCTTAAAAATACGAGCACATAAGAATACGAGCTATTAAGATAAGAATACGAGCTAATGTAAAAAGAATACGAGCTTAAAATGATCATGAGCTTTAAAATACGAGCACATAAGAATACGAGATATTCAGATAAGAATACGAGCTAATGTAAAAATAATACGAGCTTCAACTATTTTCATGCATTATAAATTTTGGATAAAAAAATTCTTTCAAGATGATGCTCAGTTCCGCATAATCAATTAATTATAATAATTTAAGGGAGAAGATGATTCATTAACTGGATGATGGAGGAAGAGGAAGAGGAAGAGGAAGAGGAAGATGAAGAGAAGTTAGAAAAATATGGAAACAGTGAATGGGGATTAGATTGAAAATTGAATTACGTTACCCTTTTTTTTGCAAAAATATTTGAAAAAAGACTAAAATAACGTTGGATGTACAATGCTCATTGTACATCCAGTTGTATAGTCTTGGAACTGAATTAAACTGAATTTTAATTGTTTTTTGCTTATTAAGATTTAGAATCAACTAGTTTTAAACCCGTGAAATATGTTGAAGAATAAAAAAAAATTATAAAATAAAATATCTACGCTTATTATAAAAATATCTGTTGCTAAATAATTTTTTTGACGAAAAATATAACATATAAAAGTCGTAAAATATGGTCAAAGTTCTGTCTTAGAGACCATAAAAAAACAAATGGAAAAATAACAAAAATTGAGGAAGTATTAAATAACATTAACAGTTTTGAAATTGATGGTGTACTTTGTACAATAAATATTACAATTATAAAGCTAATTTGTTTTATGAATGACTTTTGTTTTTTAAATATTAGAACAAATTAAAATTAATTACGACTGATCTTCTCCTTATTAACAAAAAAAAATTTAAATGTTATTGGTCTACACAGTATTAGGTAGTAGATCTGCCAACCTCAACCGACTTGCAATCTCTTTGGACTAAACGACTTTTTAATGGTCATAAACCCTTAAATCTTGATCTGTTTACCCTAAACTACATTACAACAAAACAACCTTCTAATTTAGGAACAATATCTACACATGTCAAATTCTGATCCGGCTTGAAAACTCAACCCACGTGACCCTTTTTTTCCAGGCTCAAGAGTCAATATATATCCGGAAAATCTTGATCAACGATCCGTTCGACCTAAACCCGAAATGACCTGCTAATTTAGGGTCGAAACCCGACCTGAACCGGTCGACCTGTTGGGTCAAAGACAATTCAAGAATTTTATTAAAATATTAATATATATTTGAAATAATAATTAAAAGTAAGCGTTTAATATGATTAAATATGTTTTAATTTTTTTTAAAAATATTTTCTCAATTTAAAAAATACTCTCTCCATTCAATTGTTTTCTTTTCACTTCGATAAAATACTCCTCAATATATTAGATAAGTTAGAAGAAAACAATTGAATGGAAGGAATAGTAGAGAAAAAGGGTTGGACACTATTTTTTTACCCGTATTCTGATCTTAACCTGGTCCGAAACCCGTATAATTCGACTTTGTTTTATGACTTGACCCGATCCCTCCGACTTGTTTGACAGGTCTACCAACACCGGTATGACATGTGAGTTCAACCTTATATTAAAAGATTAGGGAAAAAATATTTATAGATGGAATCAAAATTAATTTAAAGTGATTATAGTACCCGGGATTTGACTCGTGAATCATAATTTCAATTAAATAAATGGCATTTCTTTGACAATATTAATTAGGATTGATCTTCCCATAGGGTTTACAACTTTGCACATTATGTATTTAATTTAAAAAGGAACGATTTATCCAATTAATTATGTAATTATGGAAATATCAATAATAATTACGAGCAATAAAACCATAATAAGAAGGAATCTTGAGTGAACAATGTTCATATAGCAAATAACAATCAGTATAATATTAGTATAATATTAGTATGTATTTTAAAAGGAAAGTTTGTATTGTGATGTGATGGATATATAGTCAATAGTCAAGTAATGACTTTATTATTAGTGAAATAGTTAAACTCAAGTTTTTTTTAAGGTGGATCTCTATATTCATGCCATGCCATTCTAAGTGTGTGTTATACTACTGCCATGTCACCTGTTATGTTACAAGATTATAATATATTAGGTTTAAACCCGTGAAAATTCACGGGTTTGCTTTAAAAATTTTAATATTAACAACTACATGGAAAATTTACTCCTTACTTAACAACCCATTTTAAATAATTATAACACTTTGTTAATAGTCATGATAATGTCAATACGTAATGGCGATAAACATAGTTATATATGTTCGAAAATGAAAGAAAAAATTAGATTTTATTATTTTGTTATTGTTAATCATATTAAAATAATAATTTTGTTTTTTTATTATTGGGAAATCCTATTCATAGGATCGACAAATAAACCTATCATCATTAACTAAATCTCTACATGCCCTGAAAAATTATTTTAAATTGGGAGTGATTGCAGTCTGAAATTAGAAACTTAATTCCATTTAAACTGCCCATTTTGTTATTTGGTGTAGCATTTGCTACACCATTTGCTAGTGTGGCCCGCCCCTGTTGAAAATGATGTGAAAAATAATGGTAACTTGTTATTAGAAAATAGCAATATTTTATTGTAAAATGACAACATGTTGTACGTCTTATTTCAGACGCGAAACAACTGTCTAAGCAAGACGCGCTGTAATTAATATAGAGTACAATAAAATACGTACTTCCTCTGTCCCGGTCATTTGTTGTCCTATTCTATTTTTGGGTGTCTCAGTCAATGTTGTTCTTTCTATTTTAAAAATAAACTTGATGGGTAATTTGATCATTCACACTCAATTTGGTCTACTTGTCATTTAGTAATTGCCCCATCCACTTTCCTTGGTTTTTGTGCTAAAATCAAAGAACAACAATTGACCGGAATGGTGAGTACATATTTAATAAGATTTCGAAAGGGCGTGAGGCGTGACTATGTCCGATTATTGAAGATCACTCTGCTTATACACACCGTAGATTTATTGATCATAAATAAACGTGTGATAGCCATGACCGTTGGTTGGACATAAAGACCTTGAAAATGAAGTTTATCATCTTAAGTTAGGAATCACAAGGTGGTTTTTAAGACGCAACTAATTGACATTATTTTTGGGTTTCTCACGCCAAATTAATGTGTCTATACTTTTTCCATGCATTTGGTCACTTTGCCAATCACGACAAAACATGGTCTATGATACAATTTTGATGATTTTATATGCACCATAAATAAAGCTGGTCGGCGTTAACAGTTGAAAGTCTCTTCAGGTATAAGCAACCACTTACGTTTCATGCGTATTTTCAAACAAATTCGGTGGAATGACATGCACACGATACTTAGTCTAGTCTTATATTCGAAACAACCATGTGCTTAAGCTAGAATCGGAGCTTTTGTTTTGAATTTTCCAATTTTAAGATTGTTTGTGTGAAAACGCTTTAAGGTATCTTCGAGGTCGTAATTAGAGTTGGTGTTGGGTTGTGTTGGGCCGGTCTGCGTGCCGACCTATCGTGCCTTTCCCAAAAAATGGCCCGACTCAGACTCGAATATTGGGCTGGCAGTGCCGTGCCGTGCCTAGCCCACTCACCCAAAACCCCGCCGCGGCCCGCTCCTTGTACGCCCATTTTCATGCTCGGGCCGTGCCTGGCCCATGGGCTAATCGTGCCTGGCACGTGGGCCGGCCTAATGGCCTTAGTATTTTTTTTCCTAAATACTTTTTGATTTATATAAATAATGAATATTAATGATTTAAATATATATTTTATTAAATATTAATGTACTTGATGTCTTGATTAGTTGATTACTTATATTTTTAATGTATTAGATTTAATTAAATAATTAAAAATCGATATTAAAAAAAGAATTTAATTAAATAATTAAGAAACGAGCCAAATCTCGGGCCGTGTCGTGCCAGGCCCGCCGTTCCTGGTTCATGCCAGACCCTCCGTGCTTGGGCCGTGCCGTGCCTGGGCACATGAATTCCCAAAAAACGCAGCCGCGACCCGTCTCCAACCCGTTCGTGTCGTGCCCGTGCCGTCAGTATTATTCATATGTGCCGTGTCGTGCCGTGCCGGACTCGTGCCGTGCCGGACTCGTGCCGTGCCAGACTCGTGTTGTGCCCGTGTGTAATACCCGTCCTTTTAGGGACTCGTTGACTGACCTTAGACACCTGTCTAGACCTTTGATAACCTTATGAGTTTAGCCTTACGTCATAGTAACCCTTTGAGTTTAGGAGGCTCGATCTAGCGGAGGCTACTCGGATCGAGTAGCTCAGTCACTCGATCGAGTAGAGGCCACTCGATCGAGTAAGTTACATACTCGATCGAGTAGCGGGAGTTCAGCGATAAAATATAAATCGTGGAATCGTGAAACAAAAATCATTTTCATTCCTTTTCTCCAAAATCTAACTGCCGTCACATCTCTATCCTTTTCCCATATTCATCCTTTTGGAGCCTTTAAGAGTTGAGACATCATGGGGATAGGAAGCGTGAGTCGGGTAGCGGTCTTGTCGCCGGAACTCTATGTATAGGTATGTTGTCATCATCATCATCATCATCATCGTCTTCCTTAGTTCTGTTTATGGTTGTGGTAGTAGTAATAGATTGTCATACTATTTGTAATAGGTGGTTATGGTGGTTGCTTGTCGTCTTGTGGTCGTATGCGGTATTGCTGCGGATTGCTAGAGGTAGGTTTTCCTACTTAGTACTGTTGGTTATTTAGCACGTTGTTTGTAGTGTCTGATTGTATTGGTATTGTGATTGGTAGTGTGGATTGATTGTAGTTGGTGGTTGTGTGTTTGTCTCTGGTTCGCGAGGTGCGTCCTCGGCTGAGTGGAGTCACTTGCGGGAGTGGCTTCACGCCCTTGATTCGCCCCTTGTGGTTCCCGTCACAAGGAGGATGTGCACATTAAGGAACTTAGGTTTTCGCTCGGTGTTGATGAGCGGAGATTAGGTGGGAACGGTTGCGGTCCCCGAATGGCGGTGAGGATTACAGGTTGTGATTGGTAATCTGGCAGGACTAGACCTTCGGGCAGTCAGAGGAGTGTTGGTGTTTGGAGGAGGTGTTGGGTGTATGTTTATTGTATCTAGTTTGTGTGTTCCTTCCGTTACTGACCTTGTGTGGTGTTGTTTGTGTTTTCTTCTTGTGTAATGTCTGCCGTGATCCACTATGGTGAGCAGTCGGTCTTAACAGGTTGATACATGGATCCTAGCTGGGTGCTTGGAGGGACGAGTCTACCACGAGTCATGACAGAGATAGTTTTACGTAGTTGATAGATGTCACCAGTAGTACCTTCTTCTTTTGTTGATAACTTGTAAATAACTTAACTGTTCTTTTATTGACGTTTGATATTTACTATTTTTCGGGCAACCGAGATGGTAACGCCATTATCTACATGGGAACGTCTTGTTAAGGTTCATTGGTAGATGGGGGTGTTACAGCCCGCCTTAGCCCGGCCCGGATTGCCATCTCTAGTCGTAACTACCTTCCCACACTTTATGGTCTGCCCTTTAATGTAAGGGTTTGAGCCACGGTTGTAGATGCGTAATCTAATAAACAGTGCTAAAGTATTTATATAGTTTAGTGCACAAGGATGAATAATATAACTCACAAACTTAAACACAGGAATCTCCAATGATACTTATATATCCAGAAGGATCCAATAACACAACATCAACTAGAGTACTTGTGGATGCTAAATTACAATCTAAGGGATAGTCGGCAGATTACCTCCATGATCGGATGAGCTTGCCTATCAAGTCTAATGCTAAACTAATCTAAGACTACGATCTAAAGATAGGCAAAGTTGTAGTCATTGTTGTTGTTTGAGTTGTTGTTTGCTTTGGACGAATGCCTCTTCCTTTGTAACTACTCCTTAGTGGGGAGGCGGTTGAATAACCAACGAGTCTTCATAAAATTACTTCATCCAAGCGCTTGATATAGCATCCCCTAGCCCAACGTTCTTATCTCTTGGACTTCATTTATCTTTTATATGGATCAACAAACTTAGGCCCAATTACTTATTCTTCAATTAATAGGGCCACGTACCCGTAAAATAATAAATTTAGTACCTTAACTAAATTGAGCGCAAAGACACCCCCCCCCACGTACAAAATAAACCTCTTGATGCTGAATCCTTTTCCAGGTTAAGCGCACTGTTGGTTCAAGCTTATTATGCCAGTAATCCCAACTCTTTATCCACAGTTGCCATGCTTTGCAAACTACCAAATCTTTCCATTTTAACTTAGAAAAAATCTGGAGAATCATAAAGATTCATCAGAGTCCCATGCAAACAAAGAATTTTAGATCCTCCCTATTGCCTTGGCAAGGCCACAAGGCTTCATTCTCCTCAAGCACATCTCTTGCATGCTTTCTTGAGACGTTTTCCATAGAAACTAGTTTTAAGGATACTTGATTGATAAAAAAACGAAAAATGAATTTCACCTTATGCATAAAGAATCATATTTATATACTCTAAGAATCTCAATTGTTTTCAAACTCGAAGTGCAAATAATTGCCCTGCAATTACCACTTCTTCACATTCCACTTCCTAGATTATTCTAAAGAAATCCGTAGATGCATAATACGATTCCTCATCATTGTATCATAGTAAATGAAGGAATGTATGTTTATCGAAAACCCTGCGCAAGCATTTATTATGCTGATTAAATAAATTTTAGGAATGCTACCCAGCGCTAGGGTTTCGTGATTCCTGGCCTTTTGAAGTATTTTGCAATACCTCGTGTTTATCTTCGACAGAGCTATCATCAATCACAATGGGAGAAAACTCATCATCCCCCTCCAAATTTTTTTTCCCGAAATTCAGCACGATAGAACGCTCGTTCTTTAAAATTCAGGAAATTCAAACAGCCGCAGTTCTTAGCTATTTCCCTTCCATTCTCATGGTTTTATCATCTATGGTTGAGCATCATATTAATCATAAGTTAAACTCAACATGTAAGCCTAATCAACTCCTGGACTATCAGGATCAATGCTAAACATCCAAGCCTAGCAGCGGCAAATTCTCACCACTGTTAATTTTGAATGAAGAGTTAGCTTTTGGAAGACCTATTTCATCAACGGTTTTCCGCTAAAAACTTATTGAAACAAGGGCTAGACCTTTCTCTCTCAATTTGAGATGAGGCTCTGAGAATTCATAGTCTTTATCTCATGAAATCTCTGGCAAACCTTATTTTATTGGCAGTTTTGCTACCGTCATCAAATTGGCATTGACGCTCAACTTCTTGCCACATCCTCTTTTTAGAGAAAAAGGAACTTTTAAGTTCTTTTAAAAAGTTCTTTAAAGTACGAAAAGAAACCACCTTTTCTAAATTAAAAAGGAAGTAATATTTTCATATTTCCTTTTTATTTAACCGAAATAAAATAACAATGATACCCCCACGTCTTACTGAGGAAAATCATTTCTTTTAGGCGGCGGTTTGCATGCCACAACTGACACGACCTCCATTAAGTCCAACCGGTCATCCAACTGTCTCACCATATTCGAAGAGATACACAAGTGGACAAGTGGGGTGTGTGCCTCATTATTTTAATTTATTTAATTTATTCGAAACATTGCATTTTAGACTTCTGTAAAAAGTGTAGAGTTCAGTAGCCCAACAAATACTCTAGAAAGGGGGGGGGGGTGGGGGGGAAAGGGGGGGGAAGGTGAATAGAGTATGTACCATTTTCAAAACTTTAGGCAACTTGATTTGCATTTCTTTTTCGTGACTTATAAATTAAGTTCGAATATATGAAGCGTATTGATAGACTATGAATAACAAACGTAAAAGATAGCAAAGGTACAGAAATGATAAAGAACACACGAGATTTTTAACGTGGTTCGACCCAATCGAAAAGCCTACGTCCACCCCTTTTTATTAATTGTTTATCACGAGCGCCTAATCCGGTCTAGCATACAACAAACAACTAATCCCCACGACTAACCCTAATTGTGCTAATGAAGGATGTTAAGCCTTCGGAGTTTGAGAGATGTTAAGCTCTCAGTGGTGAAGTTAAGCCTTCGTAGTGAAGGATGTTAAGCCTACGGTGCGTAAGATGTTAAGCTTACAATAGTTTTATTGTAATACTCCGTATTTATAAGTCTTGGGGTACTCTATCGAGTAGGCCTTACTCTGTCGAGTAAGGTTAAGTGGCGTTTTAGAAAAGTTTCTGACCTGTTGGGTACTCGATCGAGTAACTAGGGTACTCGATCGAGTAAGGGGGTACTCGATCGAGTACCTCGGGTACTCGATCGAGTGTCCGGTTTTACGGGGAGTTTTCTCGGGTTTTGTTAATTATGTGATTAAGGTATATAAGCTTTATCGTCATTATTCTAAATCACTTTTGCAAAACCTAAATTACTGTTTAAGAGAGAAAGCAAGCAAGTTCTTCATCCTAATCGCATAATTAGCAATCCCCGGAGTTTGGAAGGTCAGTTCTTAGCGTTGGTTATACCGTTGAGTTCTTTGCGTCGAGGGTAAGATCTATGTACCCTTTTTATTGTATTTCCTTTATTTTGGTTAAACCCTAATTAAAGGATTTGGGGGTTTTGTATAGTATATGATTCGGTAGCATTTATATGTCGTATGATAGGAGGAGGTTTCATAGAGGAAGCTTTTTGATTCAGCAGTAGAGACCGTCTGATTGTGTGCTTGCCAGGTAGGATTTCCTACTCAGTATTAGTCCCATAATGGGATATTGGTTGATGTGTTGTGTTTGGTTGTTTGATATAGTAATTGTGTTGTGATTGTGGTTGTGATCGTTGTCTATGGTTCGCGAGGCGTGGCCTCGGCTGAGTGGGGTCACTTGCGGGAGTGGCTTCACGCCCTAGTTTCGCCTTCTGTGGAACCCGCCACAGAAGGGATGTGCACATTAATGGACAGGGTTGTCGCTCACTATGTGGAGCGGGGATTTGGTGGGTACGGCTGCGGTCCCCCATCGGCGTGGTCGGTCCAAAGGACGATCGGTGATTGTGATGATTGGATTTAGCGTGATTGTGTGTGTGTGACGATTAAGTCATCTGTTTATCTTATTGTTAATATATATTGAATTGTGTGATTAGTACGACCCGGTGTTGTTTTGTAAACTGCGGTGATCCATTCGGGGATGGTGAGCGGATATTGAGCAGGTATTGAGATGAGTACTGGGATAGCCGGGATTGCCACGACATGATGATAGGAGTCTTCCGCCGTAGCCTATTAGTTATTTACATTTCGATTAGAACATCGGTTTGAGGACATGTATTATACATTTGGTTTGGTTTTGAGAATTGTAACTCTTCGCTAAGTATTTATATTTAAACGTTGTTTCTTCATTGTTTATTTGATTATCATTGCCTCGGGTAACCGAGATGGTAATGTCTTCATACCTGAGTGGTCCTGGTAAGGCACTTGGAGTATGGGGGTGTTACAAATGGTATCAGAGCGACGATCCTGAAACCTGTAACCAATGAACCTAATGAACATAGGGAGTCAATTAAAATGAACCCGGGGTAAAAGTTGTAGGAGCTAATGCAAAGGCTTGGGAGACGTCCTAAAGTCGCGAACTTGCCCTACAATTTATAACCGGTCACATGGGGGGTGTATGTCAAGGTCATATGTGTTGTTTGGTTAGCTTGTGTAAGAATGTGATGAAGTGTGTTAATTGTTGGATGTTTGAAAAGTAGAAGGTAGATGATGTGAAAGAAAGATTAATGATATATGTAGACTTGTTGTTGGAATGATAACATGTTGGATGTTTATAAGGTGGCATTTAATAGCATGATATAATGATCTTGTAGATCGTACGAAAGAATGCGTAGCATTATATGCTTAGTTATGATATAATATGTGGTTATATAAAGTTTTTAGCATGTTAGCATATGATATAGCATGCGGGTAGCGTTTCTGGGTTAGCGTGACTCGATCGAGTGGGACTGACTCGATCGGGTGGGTTTTTGACGATTTTGAGTCCAGAATCGTGTTTTTGGGTACTCGATCGAGTAACTAGGGGTACTCGATCGAGTAGGGGGTCACTCGATCGAGTAGCCTAGCTACTCGGTACTCGGTCGAGTATGTTAGAGATCAGAAGGTCTGTTGGGGTCTGATGTTTGGGTACTCGATCGAGTATGTTGGGCACTCGATCGAGTAGCCCGTTACTCGATCGAGTGTGTTTGGGAACTTGATCGAGTAGGTTCTGGGCAGCGTGTTTTCGTATTTTGAGGTTTAGTACGTGTGTTTATGTTTACCCTTTTCTTATATATAGTTTCAAGATGCCGCCCAAGAAGACTGCTTTGTATGCGAGAGCTGAGCTTATGAACATAGATGACATCGTTAAGATGTTGGAGCATCAGGATGCTCTCACTGAGGCTTTAAAGACTATGGGGAAAGATAAGGATAAGGATAAGGATAAGGAGAAGGAGGTTGATCATTCTAAAATCAGCCTCTATATAGCGAGGTTTAACCCGAAAGAATATAAGGGAGTTGGGGAGCCTAACCTTCTCGATAGTTGGCTTAGAGAGATGGAGAACATATTAGATTTAGTTCACTGTCCTGATGAGATGAGAGTGGAACAGTGCTGCGTTCTATCCGAGGGAGGCAAAATGGCAAGTGGTGGGATACAGTGAAAGTGAGTGCTAAGGAGATATATACAAACCAAGGCTTACCTGCTATACCTTGGGAGGAATTTCGTAGGGGCATGTGAGGAAGGAGTTTGTACCGGAGCATGTGAGGAGTAAGTTGAGAGAAGAGTTTGACAATTTTAAGATGACCGCCGAGATGTCTCGTGGCCGAGTACTACAGCGTTCAATGATAAGTCTAGGTATCTTTGAGGATATGGGTTTGAGTGAAGAGAATTTGGCACTGAGGTTTGAGAGAGGGTTGACCCCTAAGATTATGGATAAGTTACCCGTGGGAGTCTTTACTGATGTTAAGGAAGCTTATGAGAGGGCTGGGAGAGCTGAGAGGTTGGTAGAGATGGCTCAGGAGAGGTCGGGTGGTGAGAAGAGGAAGTCCGAGAGCGAGGGTGGTGGCCAATCTAATCACAAGAAAGGCAACCACAATCAGTCTAAGGGGTTTTCTTCGGGTCCGGATTCCATCTTTGGGGCTTCCTTTGGGCGTGGCCGAGGAAGTGTTAGTGGTAATTGGGGTGTGACCTGCTATAGCTGTGGTGGTGTGGGCCACAAGAGACATGAGTGCACACGTGCACCGGATCTTTCCGGAGACTGCGCGAGCTACGCGAGCAACAGACCGGCCGGGATCATGGCCAAACCGGGAAGTCGAGTTACAGTGGAGGCAACCGCAACGGTGGTAATTCTTATCAGAAACCACCGACGAACAACAACAACAATCAAGGGTCGGGTGCTAAGCCGACCACCTCGGCCCGATCTTGTCCGGGGAGGTGGACGGAAGACCGATGGAAAGTTATTCATGATGGAGAAGAAAGCAAATTTGAGGAGGATGCTCACGTTATCACCGGTACTTTTCTTGTTAATGGTGTTCATACCTTTGTTTTGTTTGATTCGGGGGCTTCTCAGTCGTTTGTATCTTCGAGTCATGTTAAGCGGTTGGGTTTGAGGGTATATGAGTCTGTTAGTGAGCAAGTTTTTATACCTTCGGGTGAGTCTGTATCATGTGGGAGGTTGTTTAGAGATGTATCTATGATAGTTGGGCAAGTTGATCTACCTGTAGACTTGCTAGAGTTTCCTTTTGACGGTTTTGAGATGATAGTCGGGATGGATTGGTTAGGAAAGTATAAAGCTAAGATAGACTGTCATCAAAATAAAGTGTCTTTAAGAGGTCCTAAGGGCGTTAGTGTGTCTTACCGTGGGTTTCTAGTCAAACCCAAAGTTAAGTTGATTGCAGCTGTTACTTTGAAGTCTTATCTGAGGAAGGGATGTCCTTTGATCTTGTGCCATGTGAGAGATGACCGGATAGAGAGTCCGGCAGTGGATGAGATACCAGTGGTGGGAGAGTTTGCCGATGTTTTTCCAGAGGAGATTCCGGGGTTGCCGCCGGGAAGAGAGATAGATTTCACAGTAGAGTTGAAACCAGGGACGGGGCCAATCTCTAAGGCACCGTACCGCATTGGTCCTAAGGAGATGGAGGAGCTTAGAAAGCAGTTGGATGATCTGATAGAGAAGGGATACATTAGACCTAGTGTATCGCCGTGGGGAGCACCAGTTCTTTTCGTGAAGAAGAAAGATGGGAGTTTGAGGTTGTGCATAGATTACAGGGAGCTGAACCGAGTGACGGTGAAGAAAAAGTATCCTTTGCCAAAGATAGATGACCTGTTTGATCAGTTGAGTGGCGCATCAGTCTTTTCTAAGATTGATTTGAGGTCGGGGTACCATCAGGTGAAGATTAGAGAGGTGGACATACCAAAGACGGCTTTCACGTCAAGGTATGGTCATTATGAGTATGTGGTGATGCCATTTGGGTTGTCTAATGCACCGGCAGTGTTTATGGATTTGATGAATAGGATCTTTAGACCGTTTTTGGATAAGTTTGTAGTGGTGTTTATCGATGATATCTTAGTCTATTCTAAGACTAAGGAGGAACATGAGGAGCACCTAAGGATCGTGTTTCAAACTTTTAGGGACCATGAGTTGTATGCTAAGCTATCCAAGTGTGAGTTCTGGTTAGAGAAAGTTGCTTTTCTAGGGCATGTGATCTCTAAAGATGGGGTAGCTGTGGATCCGGCGAAGATTGAGGCAGTGACAAAGTGGGAAGCACCAAGAATGTTCTTTGAGGTTAGGAGTTTCTTGGGTTTAGCTGGATACTACAGACGGTTCGTGAAAGATTTTTCCAAGATAGCTAGACCTATGACAGCGTTGATGAGGAAAGAGAACATGTTTCGTTGGGATGAGAGTTGTGAGACGGCGTTCCAAACATTAAAGGAGCGTTTGACCACAGCTCCTGTCTTAGCATTGCCTGAAGGGATCGAGAACTTTGAGGTTTATACAGATGCCTCAAAGAATGGGTTGGGATGTGTGTTGATGCAGAACGGTAAAGTGATTGCCTATGCTTTTAGGCAATTGAAGCCTTATGAGGAAAACTACCCTACTCATGACCTGGAGTTGGGTGCGGTGGTGTTTGCTCTCAAGATTTGGAGACATTACCTTTATGGAGCAATCTTTAAGGTATTTTCTGATCACAAGAGTCTCAAGTACATTTTCACTCAAAAGGAGTTGAACATGAGACAAAGGAGGTGGATGGAGTTGATTGGCGACTATGACATGGAAATCATCTACCATGAAGGGAAAGCCAATGTTGTTGCTGATGCTTTGAGTAGGAAGAGTGTACATTCTCTGTGTACAGCTCTATCTTTGATGAGGCTGAGAGATGAGGTAGCGAGGTTTGGGATACATATGATGCAGAAAGGAGACGCCATGGGTGATATGACGGTACATCTTGAGTTTTATGATGATATTCGAGGTAAACAGGCGTTGGATCCCAAGATGGTGGAGTGGAGAGCTGAGGTAGAAAAAGGGACAGCGTCTCGATTTTCTATTCATACAGATGGTAGTTTGAGGTTCGATGGTCGGTGGTGTGTCCCTAATGATGAGGAGTTGAAAAAGACTATCATGACAGAGGCGCATTGTACACCATACTCAGTACATCCGGGTGGTGACAAACTGTACAAGGATTTGAAGAAAACGTTTTGGTGGCCTGGGATGAAGAAAGAGACAGCTGAGTTTGTGTCCCGTTGTTTGACATGCCAGAGAGTTAAAGGGGAACAGCGAAGACCACAAGGGAAGATTCAGTCTTTAGAGGTACCTGAGTGGAAGTGGAAATCCATTTCCATGGATTTCATTGTGGGTTTACCAAAGAGTCAACAAGGTAACAACATGATTTGGGTAATAGTGGATCGACTGACCAAGTCAGCTCACTTTGTTCCAATGAAAGATACATGGACTAAGGCACAATTGGCTATGGCCTATCGAAAGAACGTGCTTAAGTTACATGGAGTCCCTAAGGACATAGTGTCTGACAGAGATGCGAGGTTTATATCGAGGTTTTGGAAGGAGTTGCAGGAATCGTTGGGAACAACCTTGAAGATAAGTACAACATTTCATCCTACGACAGACGGACAGACTAAGAGAACAATCAAGACTCTTGAGGATATGTTGCGAGCTTGTGTGATGGACTTTGGTGGTAGCTGGGAACAGAGGTTGGACTTGATAGAATTTTCTTATAATAACAGCTATCACACTAGTATTGGTATGGCATCGTTTGAGGCTTTGTATGGGAGGAGATGTAGGAGTCCAATTTGCTGGGACGATGGTGCTGAGGCAGTGGTTTTAGGACCAGAGATGGTGCATGAGATGGTGGAACAGATTAAGATGATCAGGGAACGGATGAGGGCGCTCGGGATAGGCAAAAGAGTTATGGAGATCTACATCGCAGGGACATAGAGTTTCAAGTGGGGGACAAGGTTCTTTTGAAAGTGTCTCCTATGCGTGGGGTTATGAGATTTGGGAAGAAAGGCAAGTTAAGTCAGAAGTTTATCGGGCCTTATGAGATCTTAGAGCGAGTTGGGGAAGTTGCATATCGTCCGGCTTTACCAAATGCATTAGAGAGAGTGCATAATGTGTTTCATGTATCGCAGCTGCGGAAGTATGTGAGTGATCCGTCACATGTGTTAGAGGCCGAGAACTTAGAGCTAGATGAGTCCTTATCATATCTGGAGGTGACTAAGCAGATTCTAGACCGAAAGGTTAGAAAGACTAGGAGTGGCGAGACAGTTCTGCTCAAGATCCTTTGGTCTAACCACGAGACCGAGGAAGCTACATGGGAGTCAGAGGAGGCTATGAAAGAGCGTTACCCTTTCCTTTTTGATCAGGTATGTATGGTTACGGGGACGTAACTTTGTTTCTTTTAGGGGGGTAGGAGATGATCGCGAATAGTTTTTAAGAGTTTCATACCCTTTTTGTATGTTGTGTCGGTAAGTGTGTCGGGATGAGTTGGGTTAGTAACACGTTTTATGTTGAATTTTGTTTTGGTTGTTGAGTCGGGAATGTATGGGAGTACCTTTGTTTAGTAGTGGTTTGAACTTCGGGGACGAAGTTCCTTTTAAGGAGGGAAGACTATAATACTCCGTATTTATAAGTCTTGGGGTACTCTATCGAGTAGGCCTTACTCTGTCGAGTAAGGTTAAGTGGCGTTTTAGAAAAGTTTCTGACCTGTTGGGTACTCGATCGAGTAACTAGGGTACTCGATCGAGTAAGGGGGTACTCGATCGAGTACCTCGGGTACTCGATCGAGTACCTCGGGTACTCGATCGAGTGTCCGGTTTTACGGGGAGTTTTCTCGGGTTTTGTTAATTATGCGATTAAGGTATATAAGCTTTATCGTCATTATTCTAAATCACTTTTGTAAAACCTAAATTACTGTTTAAGAGAGAAAGCAAGCAAGTTCTTCATCCTAATTGCATAATTAGCAATCCCCGGAGTTTGGAAGGTCAGTTCTTAGCGTTGGTTATACCGTTAAGTTCCTTGCGTCGAGGGTAAGATCTATGTACCCTTTTTATTGTATTTCCTTTATTTTGGTTAAACCCTAATTAAAGGATTTGGGGATTTTGTATAGTATATGATTCGGTAGCATTTATATGTCGTATGATAGAAGGAGGTTTCATAGAGGAAGCTTTTTGATTCAGTAGTAGAGACCGTCTGATTGTGTGCTTGCCAGGTAGGATTTCCTACTCAGTATTAGTCCCATAATGGGATATTGGTTGATGTGTTGTGTTTGGTTGTTTGATATAGTAATTGTGTTGTGATTGTGGTTGTGATCGTTGTCTATGGTTCGCGAGGCGTGGCCTCGGGCCGAGTGGGGTCACTTGCGGGAGTGGCTTCACGCCCTAGTTTCGCCTCTGTGGAACCCGCCACGAAGGGGTGCAAATTAATGGACAGGGTTGTCGCTCACTATGTGGAGCGGGGATTTGGTGGGCACGGCCGCGTCCCCCACTCGGGGCTGGTCCAAAGTGGACGATCGATGATTGAGATGATTGGATTTGGCGTGATTGTGTGTGTGTGATGATTAAGGCATCGTCTGTTTATCTTATTGTTAGTATATATTGAATTGTGTGATTAGTACTGACCCCGGTGTTGTTTTGTAAACCTGCGGTGATCCATTCGGGGATGGTGAGCAGATATTGAGCAGGTATTGAGATGAGTACTGGGATAGCTGGGATTGCCACGACATGATGATAGGAGTCTTCCGCTGTAGCCTATTAGTTATTTACATTTCAGTTAGAACAGTCAGTTTGAGGACATGTATTATACATTTGGTTTGGTTTTGAGAATTGTAACTCTTCGCTAAGTATTTATATTTAAACGTTGTTTCTTCATTGTTTATTTGATTATCATTGCCTCGGGTAACCGAGATGGTAATGTCTTCATACCTGAGTGGTCCTGGTAAGGCACTTGGAGTATGGGGGTGTTACATTTATATTCCACGATTACAATCGATTCCAAACTAATCAAAATTACAATTCAATTGTCTAGAAAAAGATGGTAAATCTATGCACTTTTTAAAGGATAAACTTTGACACAAAAATTACTAGTTTAAGAACTCGACTTTCAAAAACAATTTTGCAAAAGTAAAACGTTACAACAATGCAAGAGTGCAGCGAAATGTTTTTTGCAAATTTCGATTTAATCAAGTGGAAAGTCGTGTCAATTCTAGATGTAGGATCATGTATATATATGGAGGCACAAGACCGATTAAACATCCTAGATCTTATGAGTTAGGGTTTCTTGTGTAGATGCCTTGCTACATACTCAAATCTAGATATTTCATAAAATATTATAAGATAATCATTTCTAAAATTTCTTGGCAAAAAATAAATTAGAAAAGATAAAGATTCATTTTGCTAATTTATGAATATGAAAACCGAAAAGATATAAGAATATCTCGGTTGAATAAAGATAAGGAAACCATGATAATTTCAAATGATTTATAAAAGATAAAAATTTTTAAGCGATAAGAGATTTATAATAAGAAAGGAAACTAATCTTTGTATATCTTATTAATGAAAGATTTCTTCATATCTTGTAAAACAAGATATAAAGAAATCATTCTCCAAAAGATATGAAAGCTTAGATTCTAATCTAACTCGAATCTCATATTATAAAACAAGATATTATATTTTCAAAAGATATTTTTCAAATAGAAAACAAAAATTAAAAGATTTTAGAAAACATAAAGAGATTTCGAAATATTGCAGACTTGAGGAGACGTTCCCCTCAACTGAGGTTACCGTTTCCTCATGTTATAGCAGAGTTCAATATCACCTGAGGTAACGTTCCCCTCAACCGAGGTAACCGTTCCCTCAAGTGTTGTTTTTGTTTGTGCATAGTTCTAAAATCCTTTTATACAAAGTATGTCCTTAATCTTGTTCTTGGACTTTGTGATGATTTAATAAATCTTCTCTTGACTTTGATCATCGTCTTTATGGTTCCTTTGAATCCGAGCTTTCGTACCTAAAAGATATATACTACAAAACATATCAAGCTCATAAAAGCATAAAATAACTTAAAAATTAAGCGATCTTGACATGCTTCAAAACTTAATAAGACCTAGGGTTAACAAATTCCCTCTTTTTGATAATGTCAAGTATGCTAAGATTTATTTCTAAGGTTGTTCCCCCTCAAATAAATATCGTCTTTCTTTCAATGAACCATGTGACAGAAGATCCAATTAGTCAAACCTAATGCCCAAATCAAATCTTTCAGACGATATAAAAACTAAAACCAAAATGAAAGAGAACGAATTTAAAAAATCGTCTAAAGGGTTGACAATCAATGCAATTTAATCTTAGGTCTATTTTTCTCTCTTGACTTCATCGAAAAGGACCAGAGACTAGGGTAATGCCAAGCAAGATTAGCACATAAAATAAACTAAATAAGAATATGCACAAAATAATAAAGCACAATATATTAAAAAGAACAAAAAAAAAATAATTGTTCACACACACACCAAGGAATGTAAACAGAGAAAGAAAAGAGTTTGAGGGAGTGGATCCTAAAGCTGGCCAACTAAGATTTGTTGGGGTTGAGTTTGTTAAGGATGTAACGATTCCTCGAGGTGTCATCATAAATCTGTCGAAGACAATCCATCACCTCATTATGCCTCGAAGCAGGAAGAGTCGTCGTGTTACGCACCAATCTAGTCGCCTCTAACAAACCTGCAGCCAGCCGATCTCCACCCGTCCAAATGCCATCCATATCATGCATAAGACTAGAGACAGACAAGGAGATACAATCCATGTTGGTCTTGATCTCAGCCAAATAAGCTAAAGACCCAAGAATGGTTTTTCTTGCAGATTCAAACTCAGCAATCACAGTATCAAGCTTGCAACTAATCAACAACATCCAACCCTTGATTTCATTAATACCCTTAAACAAATCACCATTACCCCCGGATCCTCCAATCGAGCCCTTATCAATTATTTTCTCAGCCATCTTTTCAAACATCCTCCTTTAAAAATCGTCAAACTTAGTGGCAATCATGGCTTGAATCCCGTCAAGCAAGAATTGACTGTCACTAAGTCTCACACCACCACGTGGTTCAACAGGAGGTTCAACCGCAATATCATCACCTGCATTCACACCACTAGCCTCTCCAACCTTCTCTTTTCCCTTCACAGATGCCATAACAGTGCCCTTCAACATCCCGTTCTCATCAAGAAACTTCATTTGCTTCAAAATCACATTGGACATATAATACTCACAAGCGACTGGTTTAACCAATCGTCTAATAACACCTTTGGATTTCAGAAGCGAAGAAAGCCACATGCAATAAGGAATAAGTAGAGTACTATCCACATTTGTAACACTCCTATAAGTCGGGACCCTTCCTCTAGGCCATCCTTACCCATGGGAGTGTCACATGGCTTTGTTTCCCAAGTTTGTAGTGCAAACAAACGATTAAAGAGTAATTTAAGACAACGATTTAAATAGATAAGTTGTAGTTCAAAAGTTAAGTAACAAGTTGTGGGATTCAAATAACAATCCCCATTATTACAACCCAATCGACATAAATGTGGAGTCTATAAAGAGTAAAAAACTAGACAACAAGGAATGATGACAAAACGAAGTAAGGCCGCTCCCAAGCCTCCCAAGCGCATATCTAAATATGTAAACCCGTCAAACAACTGCACCCCATATGAGCGAAAATCATCATATGGTTCACCACAGATATTTTAAAACATTGGTTAGCTTCAATAATACAAATGTTCATCCATGTCATGCTACTTAATGAAAAATTATATGATTATGCAAATGAATGTCAATGACAACCATACACAATACCTCATGGCTCCACATCCATCACACCGGTGCCAGGGACACGCCCACGACACCGCACTTCACAACTAGGTACTTGGAACACGTCCATGGTACCAGGCCCGAGAGCTACTCAGATCCCCCGCCAGACGTCGTGCCTCAACCTCACGGGTCCCTCCAAACTCAGATCCTTAATGTGAACATCCCTCTTGGAGTGGGAAGCTCCAAGAGGCGACTCAAGCGTAAGACGGTCTCCCAACCAATGCCAAACATCAACATGTCCTCCACCAATGCCAAACACCAACATGTCCTCCACCAAACAACACCACATAGATTGACAATCACAAACAAGTAGTACACTTCTCAAACAATACAAATTATGACATGATAATAATGCTCAATTCATCATTTACTCACCCTTTTGCACAAATGCCTCATTTACATATTATAATGCTTTCTATCCAACAATATAAGACTAACCAAATTCCCACATGTATGAATATTACCCAACAACAATAAACCATCAAACCCTAATTACAACTACTCATGTTATAATGCATCTATTATGTTACTAATGACAAACAATGCACAAATAAACACTCATATCACCAAAGCTAAGCAGGTAAACCTTACCTCTTGCTAGTCTTCAACCAACTTCAAGCTAAGGGGATAGAAGTGCTCCTCAATGAAGTCTCCTCCTACATAATCCATAGCTAACTATTACTATAACATACTATAACAATAACAATACTAATTAACCTCTAATTACCCTATTTAATTAGTCATAACCCTAATTAATTTCTTAAGACCACATACTAATCAAATTAGGGTTTACAAACTAAAGAAAAAAGGAAAAGGAGTGAATATAATCTTACCAAGATATGAACAAGTGGCAAGAACAAGGATTCGGGAAGTAAATCTTCAAAGATGTGTGTTGAATCTTTGTGGTTAAGGTGAGTAATGTTTATGAGAGGTTGTTGGAGAGTAAAGGATAAGGTAAAGAGTGAAATGGGTCAAGGAAATCTGAAAAAAATGTTTAAAGGTGATAAGACCACCTACCAATTCTCGTGTAAAACAATGGAAAGTGACAGGGCACTCGGTCGAGTGACCCTATTTCAAAATCTTTCAGAAATTCCCATATGTCACTCGGTCCCTCACTCGGTCAAGTGAGATGCACTCGGTCGAGTAAACTGTCTACTCGATTGAGTACAGCCTTAGAAACTACGAGGTATTACTACATTCGACTTAGAGACTTGTTGCAAGACATACTCAATAAGACCAAAGACCAGAAACGGTACATTCACCTTGTCACCATTCAATACATGATAAAGAAGCCTTACCTCATGACTATGGACTTTGCTCTTACCCTTCTTACGAAACAAAATGTAATTTTGAATAACATTCAGTCACAATTTAGCAAAAGAAGTAAGAGAAGAGGGTACCATTTGTGAATTAACCACCGTATTCTTGTCAAAGAATTGTTTATATTCCAGTTTGGCCGCGTCATCGACGGACTTCCATCCATCCCAAGCATGGATCTCTATTCCTTCAAGCAACAAACCCATTAAAATACCAAACTGCTCCATTGTAATCTTATCGAATTTTTCACCATATTAAGAACCTTCATTTCAATCTTTATAGTGCCCCAAAATGGAGCTAATTGAATTGGATAAATATCATGAGATATACCAAGAAATTGAGCCCAATCTTGACCCTCCATACCTTATTTAAACTCCTTTAACGCCGATAGATCATCATACCAACTTGGGTCAAAGATACGACCGTAAAACATAGGATACGAATGACCTTACCAACTTGCTTAAGTTCGTTCTTGGTAAGACAAATATCATCAAAGACTTGGTAAATCGCCTGATTTTCCAACAAGATAGTGTTGAATTCAAGAGTCTCCTTCCTCGAATTTTTCAACTTTTGGTTTCTTGCCCATGGAGTTTTGAGAGAAATACATTCAGGAATCGGAATGGATGGTCTCGGAATCTGAGACATAGGTAGAGGAACGAGTTCGAATGTTGCTTTTTGGGGTTTGGGTTGATTTCGTGGGTGTCATGATTGTTAATTTGTTTCGAAAAGAGAAAGAGAGTTTGAAGGTGAGTTTCGGTTTATGGGAGAAGGTGGAAGAAGGTGAAAGTATTTATGGTAAATAGGAATTAGGTGAAAGGTTTTTTATAGGGAGCAAATGTGTTTATGGGAAGTTGTGTTTGGGTGAAAGAGAAAGAGAGAAGTGACGTGAGATGTAAGAAGAAAGAGATTTGAAAAGAGTTTGTTTAAAATTTTGGTAGTTGAAATTTTACCATAATATTAACACAAGATTCCTTTTATCTTTCTATTTCTATATCTCAATTCTCAACAACTTGCCTTATTATATTAGGAAGATATTTGTAGCGGAATATTTTTGTGAGAGATATAAAGACACAAATAGCTTGCAAAATATTTTGTAAGATTGTATCATACTACACATGAGAAACTACTTTATTACGAAAGATATTTTTATCACTAAAAATATCAAGAGTATTTGGAAGGGATTTCTAATACGAGATATAATGAAATATTGAATCATATGATATAAGATCGATTGTATAAACAATAATCTAACTTGAAATCTAAAATCAACTATGATTTTTATAATATCACACAAGTTCAAATAATGCATCAAATATATGTTCACCTTTACATAATACGGACACAGTTCAGCTTTATCAAGAAACTAGGTAGTATCACGCGCTTCGCGCGGCCTGTTTTAAAATTTTATTATTATAATTGAAGAAAAATAACAAAATTTGTATATGACCTTTAATATTTTTAACTATAAATAAAAATAAATCAATTTTTCTCAAATTTAATTTTTTAGGTTTAACTTCAATGTTTTAAAATAAATTACATACCGTTTTAATTAAAACTAATAAGTGATAATTAATTATGTATGATCAATGTTTATAAATTATTTTATGACTGATCAAATATCAGATTAATTAAAATAAAATTTATTCGAATAATGCAACAATCAACATTAACTTCTCAAATTATATCATTTCACTATACTTTATGTTCCAAATCAATTAATATTTGTTCAAAATAATGTGAATATAATGTGAATATAATTTTTTGTTTTTTATTTATAACGTGTGATATTAATGTATCAAACATATAGAGTTCAAACTCAACTTATTCAAATGTTTTCATTGTGTCTTACACGTGTTATGTGTCAAACATATCTATAAGAATTGCACCTTTTGTATTTTTAAACAACTATATATAAATGATGTTTAAGAGTTTACCTGTAAATAAAATAGGTTAAACTTTCTTAAATAATATATTTTGAGGTTTAACTTCAAAGTATTTAGAAGATGCCATATAAAATATTTAACTAAAAGTAATATTTAGCTAGTCATGATCAATATTTATACTCGACGTATACATATTTTAATTGAAGATATTAAAGAAAAATATAACACTTTTTCTACTTTTTCATGTCGTTTATAATTCTATATTATTTTATAATGATTACTTTTGTTTTGATTATTTAAATGCACTCGCGATCACTGTGTACATACATACTCGTTATCACACTATTTAAAGCTACCAAAATCTCACATTTAACTTATTACGGGATTCTACCTAGGTTTGTGACCCATGAAATTCACGGGTTTATGAGAATTTTTATGAGGCTTGGTGTCGATTCAACAGCTTTATGTTTACGTAAAAAGACATGTCGACGACACCAAGCCTCATAAAAATTCTCACAAACACCTCTATTAAATCATCGGGTTCTCACCACTATTTAACTTATTACGCATAAACACCTCTATTTAACTTATTTTGACTCCTGTACTCTCTCTTTTCAAATGAATTTTATAATTTTGTTAAAATATACTTCACATATAAATATAAAATATATGAAATTCATTTGAATGAAGGGAGTATTTTATTTTCTCCATAGTTTCTATGAAGACAATTTATCGCCAGTTGTGACATAATTTTTTTTACCAATTTAACATTACATATTGAGTAAACTTCTTAATATTTGGAAATTCAACTATTTGAAAGCGAGAAATGACGTTTTGAAAAAAACCATTGAAACTTCAACATATTTGTATAACACACTACTTTTGTACTCCACTTGTAAAATTGCGATGAGCATTTAAACATCTTGAAAATGTATACACAATTACTAATTGTAAAGCTATGAGGGAAGAGGATTCTCTCCGTTTTTTTTGTTGTCCATTTTCTCTCACAAAGATGTTTATTATTATTATTATATACTATATTCCAATTTTACTCATTAACCCTTTTCATTTTTAAGTAAATTCACAACCATTCGATTAGGCCTAGAGAATCTGAACAGTTGAGAAGTAATGAACATCCATTTCGTTTTTTTCTAAGAAATAGGGAAAATCGTTACTCATAGAAACATTAGTACTCCATACTATATATAGTAGTCCCTAATAGTGGCAACATTCGTAAAATTGTTCGGAGTATCAATATCAATTATTTTATATATTAGATTTTGTTTTCTCAGTTTGGGTAAGCATAATGAAAGAAAAGAAGCCTATATATATATAAAATTAATAAGCATAATTAAAGAAAAGAAGCATGGATGTATAAAATAAAAGTTGTACCATATTTTTATTTTGGGCATAACTGTCACCAACTCGATTGTTTTTACACCATTTTCTCAAACTGTTTTGAACTTATTCAACAACTATACCGCTTGTTATGCAAAATTGTTAGCCGTTTAGAACTCTTTATTCATTGAACCCATTGAAATTTTTACATTTAGAAAGAATGCATAACTAAACGGATGCGATTTCGAATAAATAAGACAAAGTGAAAATTTGGTAGTTTGACCTTCATTCTACTATAAGGAAATATAAACCTCTAATCTCATTAACTTCCCTTTTTGGTTGTAATTCTTAGAGAACATCATCATACACATATATACATATTCAATTATCCACAACTAATATAGAATCATATTAGTAAGGGAATTGTCCTCACTTGAACTCATAGTTGATCTTGCACTTGAACCTAATAATATCACCATATATGTGTGAATGTGTGATTCCACTTTGCTATTCATTGAACAACTGAAGTTGTATAGTATTTGTTTTTCATGGGAAGTATGACCAATTTCAGTTTTCTCCTTGAAATAAAGGGTTATCATTTCCGATGCATTTGGCAGCCATTTTGCCAGGAGCGAGGCCGGGTTCGGTGAAGTTCTTTAATGGATCATCTTGATCTTAGACGATGATACTCAAATCAATGATAAAAAACATTTAACATTTAGGAAATGATCAATGTGACTACTGTAAATGCTAAGTTTTTATTTGAAGCTTTTTGCAAATCTTCTTAAAATAAAGAGAAAAAGAAGGATGTGACTCAAATCTGATGAGAGAAATAAATTTATAGGGTAAATAAGTGGATGAAGAGAAGGTAGTCAATAAAAAGATATGAGTTACATTCAATGATGAGTCTACCACTCTTTTGAATGAAAAATTGGGGAAATGTGCGTTGAACATTGTTTGTTGACATTACATTGAAACAAAATATTGCACATAATAGTATACTCGTAGTCTCATACGGAGTATCGGAAGATAAATCATACATTGGGAATGTGCGTAGTAATTTAGTAATTTAGTACACCTCATTTCATTTCTAGTCAATTTATCATTTTCCTTTACATACTACAGTAAGTTACTAATTTGTGTACCTACTATATTTCAAAGTACTATATTATTTCCAATTTCCAATTATTTATTTTCTTTTGCATGCTACATGTCTAATCTACATTGTTGCAACCCAACTTTATATATAGATATAAAGTTTTATAACTTTCTCAAAAATGTCTTTTTGAAAATTCACGGGATCACACTAAGTTTTATAACTTAGTGTTTGTGAAAATTCACGGGATCACACTAAGTTTTATAACTTTCTCAAAATATCTTTTTACGTAAACATAAAACATTATGAGACACTCACTTTAATCATTTCTAAAAATAAAAAATATTTCAATAAATATAATGAAAATTATACTCAATTTGAAGCATTTTTCGCAATGAACATAATTATTTACGTTTTAGAATTTATATCAAAATAATTTTTTAATAAATTTAGAATCAAATCACCCTAATTATTTAGTTTAATTTTATAATAAAATTTATTAAATTATAATATATTTTGCTGAGATTTATACAACATTTATTATGTTTATATTTAATGTTCAGCTGTAATTAATACTTGTATTTAATGCTGGGTTGACACGTGGCGCATCCACAGCGTTTCAACCCAGTTTTATATATATATATAAGATAGTCAATCATTGGGAGAAAAATACACAAAAGACGTTAATTATCATTAATTAAGCCAATTTCTAGACGGAGTTTTTCAAAGCATTCTCTAGTTAAAAGCTTAGTAAAAATATCAGCCTTCTGATCTTTAGTAGGACAAAAGACTAACCAAGTACTGTGAGTGCAGTGGAACGCGGGTCACCCTCAAAGCATGCAATGACATGAATTGCGAGGTTTCGGGTTTGAATTCTTGCATGAGCAGTATTCGGTTATTGCATGGGGACCTTTGGGGTCTGTTAAAAGAGAGTGCCACCTTACCGTGTTGTCGCGTATATCTTGGGGTTTGGTCTCTCAAAGGTGAATCGCTCTAGACTGCTAATGAGAGATGTTCCTCGTTACCAAAAAACACGGTCTCTCAGAAAATGATGACGAATATCTATATGTTTTGTTCTAGAATGTTGGGCGAGATTTTTCGAAATAGTAATTGTGCTAATATTATCCCAATAAATTGGTACACATCCAAAAATCACCCCATAATCACTTAATTTTTGCTTAAGCCAAATTAGTTGAGAACATACCAGAGATGAAGTTATATACTCACTTTCAATTGTAAATAATGCAACTGTAACTTGCTTCTTTGATCCCTATGTGATTATGCTAGAACCCAGAAATTTAACTGTGTTAGAGGTACTTTTTCTATATATAGAATAACCTCCATAATCATCATCTGAATATCCTTTAAGATCAAAATTATCAAACATAGGATAAAATAGATATATTTTTTTTAGTTCCAACGAGATAACAAAGTATACTTTTTACGGCTACCAAGTGTGTCTCTTTCGGACTTGCTTGAAATCTCGCACTCTCTCTCTCTCTCTCTCTCTCTCTCTCTCTCTCTCTCTCTCACACACACACACACACACACACACACACACACACACACACACACACACACACACACACACACACACACACACACACACACACACACACACACACACACACACACACACACACACACACACACACACACACACACACACTTTGCATGATATTGGGACGCCTAGCTGTAAGGCAAAGGGGAGAGCCTATCATAACTCGGTAGAGTCTTTCATATACGGGCTTACCATCCATGGGTGTGGAGATGGCTTTAGCTTGATCCATCTCAAAATTTTTAAGCAGCTCCCTAATATACTTCTGTTGATTTACCATAATTCCTTCTCTTGATTGCTTAATTTGTAGACCTAGGAAGAAACTTAATTCTCCCATCATACTCATCTCAAATTCTGACAACATTAGATCAGAAAAATATCTGCACAATTTTTTATTAGCAGAACCGATTATGATATCATCAACCTGGACTTGGATAATTAAAATATCCGACCCTTGATTTTTCAAAAATAAAGTTTTATCGACATAGCCTCATTTTTTCTTTTTTCTTTTTTTTTTGGTAGAAGGTAAGATTCTTATTAAGCTCAAATGAACTATTACAATCTAGAATAGTTTAAAACCATTACCATGAGAAACTATAAGTACATTATTGAATTAAGTTGATCCAATCCCTATCTCTAATACTAATTCCATCACAGCATTTAGTCAATTTGTATCTCAGCATTGACTAAACTTGTGCAATCAACCATGATAACAGCAAAGCAAACATTTTTTTCAGCTGGGTTCAGTTCCTTCTACCAATCCACACAATACCATTCCCAGCAGGTTCTACAATATGCAACCATGAACAGACCCCTGCCATAACAAGTTTTGTATATATGCACCTCTGGAAAACATGACAGACTATTTCCTTGTCAGCACTTGTAATACCCCGAACAAAATTAATTTTAAGATATATATAATAATAGGACCATTAGAGACTTTATAGACTAAGCTCGTATATGTTTCTGTATAGACGAAGACAGCTCCATTTTAGTAATTTGTCTAAGAGTATATGAGTCGGAACCGTTATGATTTTTCTACTCTATTAGATAATTATAAAAAAAAAAAGAAAAAAAAAGTAGAAATTTTTACACGTGAGAGTGTGACTCACCAAATGATTTTGGGTGGGTGTCACTTCACTATGGTTCCCACCGTTTGCATGTATGTATATATATAAAAAAAAAATAAAAAAATAAAAGAAATCACAATCCTACGCAAAAACGAGAGAAAAAGGGAGGAGGCAGGGGTCTTGTGCTTTCATCGGGATAGTTATAGAATATCTTGTATCCATATTCCTCCTTATTCTCTGTCATATATACCTATTAAGGTATGATTTCGGGACCCTTTGTCGATATAAGTAATTGTTTACCTTTACTTACCTTGAAATAAGAGATTAGAAATAATCCGTTATATTAGTTTTATTGTTAATTTTATCTTATGAATGTTATATTGCTCACATGTTATATAGGTTATCGTCTTATAAGTATATTAGTGTGATAAGGTTATTGTTGTCATATTGCATAATTGACCAATTGTAGCATTCGGGATAGGATTATTGGTTTGAGATGACATTACAGGGGAATAAAAATTGTGTACACAGTAGGAGCGTTGGCTCCATACAAAGGAGCAACGTTGGTATTATAGACATTGGCTCCAGGGTGTTGGCCCATAGTAAAAAGGGAGCATTAGCTCCAGGGCGTTGGCCCATAGTAAAAAGGGAGCGTTAGCTCCAGGGCGTTGGCCCATGAGAAAAAAGGTAATGTCTATATCTCTTCAGTAATGGTATACCGGTAGTAGTGTCATATGAATATATATCATGTTGGTATGGTAGTCATATAATGTTTTTGGGATACCGGGTTGGTTCCTGGCATGTAATGCTGTATTTTTGGTAAGTTATTTTATTGGATGATATATGGTAATAAGGAGAATTTTATGAATATATGATATGACCTAAGACCGGTGGAGGGAACTGGAGTCATACTCAGCCTGTGGTTGACTGATTCTGTTACTTTCACTCTTTTTCAGGTACAAGTATCGGGGAAGGTCAAGTGTGAAGATTTGACATTATAGAGGATAATAAGTATAAGTTGTAAATAGTTTTAAGCTTTAATAGTTTATTTATTTTAATTATTTAGCCTTGTATTCTCCGAAGGGGGAATACGGCGGTGACGCCCTTGTATTTCCGCTGCTGTCTATTATTGATAAAAGAGCTATTTTGAGCTATCTGCTTGCTTTTCGGGGCGTTACAGATTGGTATCAGAGCCTAAGAAAAGTCTAGATTGCTTAAAACAAATTAAAACTTGATGAGAGTTGGGTAGAAATTTTGGGTAGGAAGTAAATATTTCTATGTAAAGGTTTACTAATATTTTTTAAACTAATTTTATGTATTAATGTTATTTGTTTCCTAAATTTTGTCTCGACAGTTTGCGATGGCTAAATTTCCTAATATCGACCCTTCCGAGTTAACTATGGACACTCCACCGCTAGAAGAGCATCTGCTACGTTTGAAAAATTACATGAACTATTATGCAGAGGTTCACGACTCGACCTTTCATGATATGTACGTGCGAGGGAGAGCTTTAATCCTTACCTTACCACATACTGGAGCTTGGGGTAGATTAAGGGAGAAATATATGCATGAAACCAGGAATTTCACCTAATATTTGGGAATGGTTATCCAGAGACCCAAGATATTTACTTGGTATCTATGACACTAAGGGAACTCGCCCAGACAATCGAAGAGGAGCGTGGGATGCCCGTAGAAATCCTCGTACCCTTTGGAGATGCCCCAATCCCAGAGGGGTACAATTCTCCTATAGAGGAGTTATATATTGATATATGGAAACCCAAGATTGTAGAGTGGGAGAAGAAATGGGGAAATGAAACCTATGAGGGTAGCGAGTGGGAGAAGCAGATGAATGAGGTTATCGTGATGGACTCACCGGTTGGGAAAGGAAAAGAGATTGCCACGAGCAAAGAGCGTATTGTGATAGCACCATCGTGTGGAAAATTACCATTCAGAAGAGACCCAAGGAGGATGTAGACCCATCTGAACCAGGGCGTAGTCATTGGATGATGAACTATTCAGATGAGGAGGATGAGTAGACGAAGATTACTCGACTTTTGACCCAACCAACCGAGACTAACGGTTTAAACAACCAAAATTTTTGTTGTAAGTACCCATTGGTTGTTTAGTGTATATATAATCGTATGTAAACTGGTCAGAGTTGGACATGTGGTATGTATAAGTAGTTTGGGTTAGTGTAACTGTTTATAATAACTGGTTGTAACTGTTTATAATAACTGGTTGTAAGATAAGTCTGTATAAGTAGTTTGTGGCACGCTATAAGTCTGTACGCTAGTGTAACTGTTTGAGAGCATTGAGCTCTATGGGCAATGAAATTCGTCTTTTCAACTTAGTTTGGCGGAGTTCTATCTCAAACCACCGCTTGTAATATATCCTCTCCGATCTTTACATTGTACCATAATTGTTGCATTGTACATATTTCTTTTAGCCCCTACTTGAGAGATGTGAGGGAGAGTTCTTATCTACTCTTTGAGCTATTTTTCAGGAAAAGGAAAGATAAGGAGGAATCACAAAAGGGTGCAAGGGAATGGCTTGACTTAAAGACTTAAAAATCCACGATTACAGGCCATGACGCCCGTCCCAAAAGCAAACCGCTCGGCCCGTACCTGGAAGAAATAGAGAAAAGCTTGCTGGAATTGAAATCTACCCAAGCTATGTCCAAGACGCCCGACTCAACTCATGAGTCGCCCGGACAGACACCATGCCGCTCGATCTGAGCTCCAACTCTAAAGCAAGAAGTTCACCGGAGTTGGAATCTGTGCGGTTTTTCATCAGGATGCCCGACCCGTTCCATGAGTCGCTCAGATCGACTCCAAGACGCCCGGGTCAGAACATAAAATTGCAGGGCTTCTTCATTGGACGCCCGAACCCAGCCCCTGACCCACTCGTCCCAGCACCTTTCTTTGATATAAACGCCCCCACCATCCCTATTCCCTTATCTTATCAATATCACCACCACATCTCATCATCCTCCTTACAATCTCCATCACCAAAACCCCATCACATTCAACAAATCCAAGGTTTTTGAATCAAAATACCTACCAATCACATCAAGCAATTATGAATCTAAGGAGCAAGAGCAAGAAAGCCGCCGAGGCCGCACCCAAGCGCCGAAAGGGTGCTTCTTCAACCGCCTCACGGGAGGCAAGGGGCCAAGAAAACAAGATGATACTGGAGGTTGAACAACTTGAGCATTTCCCAGAGGTTTATTTTGTCAAGAATGAACACCGTCAACGATTTGAGCAATTGCTAGGTATGGCCTATGAACCCACTCAATTCATTGATCTTGAGGTGTTAGAAACACTTGGTATAAGGCACCAAATGGAGGTATTCTTCAATGGTTTAGGTCTTGAGAAGTTGTTCTATGCCCATGAGGACACTTGCTTGAGCCATACACTAGAGTTTTTGTGTAGCCTCCGTGTTGTCCCCACTCGAGAAAAGAATGTCGGTATGGAATTTCGTCTTTACAATACGTATCATAGAATCACCTTAGACAACTTTGCAAGGATCTTTGGTCTTGAGGTACCAAGGATTAACACCGACAAGCCCTCCAACTTCATTGTTAACCACCTTTGTAGGGCTATTTCCGGGAGAGAATTTAGTTCTTACAAACAATGCAATACATTTGCAATCCAACATCCGGTGATAAGGATTAGTAAGCGGTTTGTGGCCGGAACTATAAATGAAAGGCTAGAGCAAGACAAGTCTACCCTTCTTGACTTGACCTTCCTAGAGTCTTACTTGAATGTACAAGGGACGCGGCCTTACAAATTTAACAACCCTCTTGAGATAATCATAAGATTTAATGACTTTGCAAAGGGGAATTCTCCAATCAAAACCTTTGTGATGGGAGGCCTAGTGATAATTTTGGCACATGAACTTTGCCCTGGGTTCAACCTTGATGGAAGATATGAAAAGCTTGAGGGAAGCACTTTTATTGATGAGCATACTATCTTCTACCACCACCAGTGGTGTAGATACAATGATGCCGGAAGTGTAGAGTGGTTAACTAAGGGGTGCACATCACTTGTTCTCATGGGTTGGAACATACCACCCACCGAGCCCCACTTGAGCAGATACTCACCAAGGCCAAGCTACCTCCTTCCCATTGACATCCTTGACCATCCACCACCGAGGGAAGAAGTACCTCATCGACCTCGCGAGCTGCCAGAATGGGGTGATGGACCACCATCCTATGTACCCATTCCACCCTACTCAACACCACATGTACCATTCACTCCTCAAGATCCAAGAGCTCCATCCAGGAGTGAATTAATGAAGCTCATGCAAAATGTTGATCTCCGAGTGCACGATGGGAGGGTTGACAACTACTTGGCCCAATACCCCTCCTACTACAACATGGCTCAACAAGGGTACATCAACCCTAGAGGCCCTCATCCATATTGGGCTCAACCACACCTCTTGTTCCCTAACTTTGGCAACCAAGGAGGGAACTTTGGCGACCAAAGTAGGAGATTCTATAGCCAAGGAGGAGGCTATGATCAAGGAGGATCAAGCGGACATGGAGACCGCAATGATGACGATGATGACGAGTGAGATGGCTAGCCACACCACCTCCATTTGTATGATACCATCTCTCTCTCTCTCTCTCTCTCTCTTGTATAGTTGTATTGCATTTTAAATATTTTGCATTGTATTATATCTCACATGATTCATGTAGTTAGTTGCATATAGTCTAGAATTCATGCATAGTCTCTAATGACCAAACCTATTCCTTTCTACACTAGATATAGTGCTTAAATCGGTTTGGGGAGGTTTGATCATAAGTGACCGTAGTTTACTAGAAAACATGCATCATCTAGTGTAGTGTAGATTGCATTCATTTTTTATATATGTCATATAGAATTGCATTTACTTAGAGCATGCATTCATTCATATCATATCATTGCATTTATACTTCAATTTCAAAAAAAATTCAAAAATTTAAAAATCCACAAACATGTATTTCTTTTTCATTCCTACTCCTACATGTACATTGAGGTTAATGTCCAAAATAAAGTGGGGGATGAGAATTTATATTCCAAAATACAAAAAAATTGAAAAATTTCGAAAAAACTCAAAAATATGTTCTTTAAATTTCATAAAAACAAAATCCATAAAATCGTATATATTGTATATATTTGTAGCGTAGAATCGTATATATTGTATATATTTGTTGTTTATTTGTCACTCTTATCACATTGGGTTGACTACGCCACATTCGAGGCATGAAAGAAATAGAAGACCGCATGGTATGATCTTTCCAAATCTCCTTCCTCCTTTTTATATGTTAAGGACAATGTGGCTATCTTTTGATTGATGCGGTATGAACCAATGTGTTGCTAAGAGTTTGCATTAAGTTTATGTGGCATAATAGTTGATAGAAGCATATGCATTAGGTTGTATATATGATAGTTGTATCATGGCATGTAGTTTTCATGTTAGAAAATTTTGTGAAAATGCCTATTTGGGAAGCTTGACAAGTGTATATATAATAAGGCCCTTGTAGATAATTTTTCTCCTTGATACTTTGTTTGCTAGAATACCCCCAAGACACCCTAGTATGTGTCATACTAGTATCTTTTGACCCATGGACTAAGGCATAGTCAAGAGTACCTTGTGGTGTGATAACACCTTGGTTATCGTTTTTGTTAGATTTTATTCCAAGTTTATTGACTACTTGTCATCAAAATCGCCGCGATTCCGACTTTCCATTTGCAAAAAAAGACGATTTGGGAATTCTGTATATTTCATCATCTAGGTATTCGATTTTCTTGGATATATTTTGAGGTCTAATTGAATTATATGTTGGCCACAACAATGAGACAACAAATTGCCCGTATTTTTATCTCGCTTTTAGTATTGTTATTGTTATTTTATTTTAAAGTATTAGATTTAAGTGTAGAATTTGTTAGATTAATGCCATGCAATTGGATCTTGTATGCTTGTTATTATTACAATAGTTGTAGCATTAGTATCCAATATGATTTTTCAATTGGTTACTCCAATAAGATTTTTGCTCTTCCATTCACATTCTCGCTACCAAATTCTTACACTTCTATCATCATATTTTGTCAACAAAAAGGGAATGGGCACAAAAATCTCCAAATTGAGTTCAAGTACCAAAATCAAAATAAAAAAAAAATTCACTAATTTGATGTGGTATGTGTATGCTCATTGTAAATTTATATAGTTTGCAAAATGCATCAATGAAAAGAGGAGCAAAAATAGACTCCTATGCTTTAATAAAAGTACCCTTGCTACAAATGGGGTTACTTTGAAAAATTTTCAAAAATGCAATATTGAAAAGAATTGCCAAAGTATTAAAAATGCCAAACATAGAAAATGGCAAGAAATGTTCTTAAATGTCAAAAGCCACAAGAAATTGGGGAGAAAAACAAATCAAAAAGCAAACTACAACTGTGAAACTCAAAACATCTTGATCTCTTTCATCCATTGATCTTATTTTGTTGGTGGAGAGGGGACGACCCTTCTTCTTGTCTAGAAAAGAGGGGGAATTCCGCGATCCTACAGTGTTTCTAACACCATAAGTGACTTGGCTCTTGACAAAAGCATTTAGCAATTGTTGACAAAGGTAACCTAGTTTAACACAACTTGGAGGTGACTTGTTTGTATCCTCTTGGACTTAGTAACTAGGAGAACCAATATCTATGATGGAGTGTGTTTAATAAAAGTACTTAAATTGCTTCCCTTTTATAAAAAATGATTTCTTAAATGTCAAAAGCCACAAGATGAGGAAAGTGGCTATTCTTTTTTAGATGCATCCATTACTTGTTTTTTAGTGCTTAACACAACTTGTGCTTGGATGTAACTCCAATATTTGTGTATCCTTAAATTGCCCCTTTTATATGATTTCCGCCACCCAAATTGAGATGAGGAAAGTGGCTATTCTTTTATAGATGCATCCATTACTTGTTTTTGTGCTTAATGCTTGGATGTATCGCCATTTTGGCAAAAGCATTGCAAGAAGGCATCTTACCTCATGGATGTCTTGTTGTGAGTTGAAGGGGCAGAGTGAGACCCGCTAATTGTTTCACATCGGCTATATTATTAGATTAGTATAAATAAAGGCCATAGTTTTAGTCACCTCTTTACTCGGGCCGAGCAAAGGTTCGGTTTGGGGATATTTGATGTGACTCCTATTTACGCACATTTAGTCCCCTAACTAGCCTACTTCCTATACTTTTTAGTATATATTAGGGTCGTTTCTTGTCTTTAGCCTCCTTCTATGCGTATTCTATGAGATTTGATGCCCTTTGTAGGAGAGGAGCACTAACCTTGCCTAAATGGGGTAAAGCGGAGCTAAATGGATGATATCCAACGACCAAGCATCAAAGAGGAGACTAGCATTAAAGGCCTAAGTCAATAAAGCGAAGAAAAGGGGCAATGATGAAGATCCCCACGACCCCTCAAACGATCCCCACGGGTCTTGAGGCAGTCAAAGAAGGAGAAAACTATGCTGGCTAACAAATACGAGCGACTCATGCCCAATCCGGGTGACTCAGCTCACAATCCGAGCGACTCAAGCCCAATCCGGGCAACTCAGCAGACAATCCGAGCGACCCGACCATAGGACGAGAATCTCTCTCTGCACAAAACGTGGGGCTCCTCCTGAGACTTGCAAGGCTCTAATCTCTTTCTAAAAGGGTCTAATCGTCATTTAAGCCCTTAGTTAACCTAATCCTTGTACTACTATAAATACCTCTGTTGTAATAATCAAGAGGCCAAATCCTCTTAGGATAGGCAAAAGCCCTCTTAGTAGAGGCAAAGTTTTCATTAGGAGTAGATTAGAATAGATTAGCACTTAATCTTTCCACAAACTACACATTAATCTTTCCTTAATTATTGTTCAAGATTTATTATTGGGTAATTGAAGATTATTGGGTTACTATTGGAGAATTGACAACTCTTCATCAATCAATCAAGTTCTCTTCTATTATTCTTTGCTTTATATTTGTATCATCCTTAAGATTGGTATAATCTCTTTTATCCTTTGCTTAATTAATTATTGCTTTACTCATTCACCATGCTTAACCTTGTTAATATGATTGACACCCTTATTAGCATGTTTACCATGACCATGAGTGAGTAGTCTCCTAGCTAGGGTTAATGGGGGGGGGGGGGGGGGATTAGGGGAACTATAACATGGGGGTAGATTCATACTTAATCTAATATGTTCCATAAGATTGCTTGGTTGTTGTAATGTCAACCTATGCACATGTTATGTTTGATAAAATGCTAGACTATGAAACCTTGCATTTATATACATCTCTTATCTATTCAACAAGACTTGTAAGATATAAACTAACTCGAGTCTTGTTAGACCATGCATAGAAGTGAATAGGAAGAAAGTAAGTCGACTTGTAGGTGTTGTGTAGTCTTGACCGACTCGGCTTCGCGACCCAAATCTTTCTATGAATCGTAAGACCTAAACTAACTCGATTCCACTACAACAATAATTGCTTGCATCTATGTAAACATGTTTGTATGATCACCACCATGATTCCTCTATGATCCCATGAAACCCTAGTACCCTTAATCAATTGTTTACATTTCTTAATTTATTGCTTGTTTTACTTTATTGTTTTCATTAGTTTAGACTAATCAACTTCAAACCCCAACAATTGTGACACTAGAATAAATTGAGATAGATAGACTTAGGACCCAAAGCACACCGTCCCGTAGGTCGACCTCGACTTAAACACTAACTATTTGTTTGTTGAGATTATAAATGTGTTTGAGAGCGTACAACGACACGCTCGCCTCCGTCATTATTGCAGAAGTAGGTTTCCTAATTCGTCACCTTTTCACTTGTTTTTTATTTTTTTTCTTTTCTCTTTATATCTTTACATTTCGTTTGTTTGCCTAACTTAAAATGACATAGCATCTTTTAAAATCATTTTTAAATAAAAATTGTGATAAAGGATCATACCACGCACGTGGTGCTTGTTTTAGATCATAAAGAGCTTTGTCAAGTTTAAAAACATATTTTGGAAATTTTTTATTTTGAAAACCAGGGGGTTGTTCAACGAACACTTCTTCTTTCAAATAACCATTATGGAAGGTAGTCTTAACGTCCATCTGAAAGAGCTTAAAACCTTTGTGAGCAGCGAAGGCAATTAACAATCTTATAGTTTCTAATCTGGCTACTAGTGCGAAGGTTTCATCGAAATCAATACCTTCTTGTTGGTTATATCCTTGCACCACTAGCCTAGCCTTATATCTCACAATGGCTCCCAAATATTCAAGTTTGTTTCGAAAAATTCATCTTGTTCCAATAACCTTATGAATTGGAGGTCTAGGCACTAATTGCCAAACTTTATTTCTCTCAAATTTTCCTAACCCATCTTGCATTGCAACTATCCAATCGGAATCAGTTAATGCAACCTTAATGTTGTTAGGTTCAATCATTGAGAGGAACAAATTATTCATTAAAGGTGCCTATTTGTGTAAAGGAATATCGTTTGGTTTCTTGGTTACAAAGAAAGAGATGTGTATTTGACTATCTACAGTAGCAACAATGATGCATAGGTCCATAAGGTTGTCTCCGTATGCTAGCTAGGTGAATTGTTGAGCGTGTTACTTTGTCGAAACCGAGACGGGAATTAAATGGAATTTAGATTTGGATATTTGGCATCGTCAAATGCTATCGTTGTTTTCCTTTGACCTTGACTCGTGAGTGAGTAGCTTGGAGTCTTATACTCTAAGTGTTGAGTACAATTCTTTGAACCTTTGATGATATTGATATTGAGTGATAAGTCCATTTCATATATAGTTTAACCCCTTATTTTAGCTCGGTTTATTTGATTATTGCACTTATATTAGTGTATTTGTGAGCTAATTCCGTGTTCTAGGTGTTTTTACTCGTATTCATTGCATTTTGTAGGAAATAAAGCCTTTGGTAGCTTTTTCCCGTCAAATTAGCATTTAGCTAAGTTCATGAGGCTAATGAGAGCAAGTCTTGATCATGCTAGGGCATTCCAAGAAGTATAGGGGCATTTCGGGTAGAAATTGGAAATCCCGAGCATGAAGAAAACCAACTTATGTTGGTGAGCAAATAAAGGAAATGAGTCCAAGTAAAAGCCCATCATAAGATCATACATTGGATGTCAAATGATCCCTAGAATGCCTTAGACGGACTCTTGAAGAAGCTTGCATTGGATTCCGTATTGTCATAAAGCAAGAAGTTAAGACGGAATTAAGACAAAAAATAGAAAACACACGACCCCGATCGGGGTGACCTCCTCATTAATTGTTTACGTTTCGTCTCTTGGTCCTATATAAAGGGTGTTTGTCTGGGATGTAACACCCCCTTCTTACCCGGCCAAGGTAATTGGGAGATGTTACCATCTCGGTTTCCCGAGGCCGTGAAATCCGAATTACAATTAAGAAACTTTATTAACTAAACAACAAGTTTAGTGATTATATAAATGTAAACAAATGAATAAGATGAACTATACAAATTACAAGTCGACTACTATCTATGTCATCTATGCTATGCTACTCGACTCCGAGTCCAAGACGCGACCCAAATCTCGACCACGTCAACAAGCAAGACCTGCACTCAACCTGCTCCCCATATGATCGGAAATATCATATGGATCGACACAGGCCACCCCGGAAATAGATGACAATTACACAGACACACAAACGTCAGTTTAAATAATATAAATAAAGTGTGACACGACTCAAAGTGCGTGAGTATGCAACCTGACTATAACATGAATGAAATGTTATCAAACAACCATCACTTCGGTATCGGGACATGCCTAGACGTACCCACAACTACCATGGTACCGGAACACGCCCAGACATACCGACAAACACACTGGTACCGGGACACGCCCAGACATACCAACAACCATAAATAGGTACCGGGACACGCCCATACGTACCGGGTCCGGAAGCCAACCGGATCCCCTGCTAGATGTCGTGTCTCAACCACACGAGTCCCTCCGTAACTCATGCCATTAATGTGCACATCCCTCTTGGAGTGGGAAGCTCCAAGAGGCAACTCAAGCGTGAGACGGTCTCCCAACCGTCTTACGTCTCCTCAATAACCAAGTAACACCACCAATGATCTCCAACATAACACAACAATGACCATACATGGAAAATGCAACACAACAACAATTATATGACTCATCATGAACTTAATCCCAACATATCATGGATAAAACTTCCTCAAATACCAACATGTTATCCCAATCGACTCATACATAAAAATGATGATCCAAGACACACAAATATGCAGACAAAATATTGAAACCGAGTAGGATAAACCCGCCTTTTAGCATTTTTCACAAGCAATCCAATTAATAAGCAAGATCCATCTCATAAGACCGTCTCATCCTATAATATCACATAATAACTATCACAAATCGTCTTAAACTATAACATAATACCAAACCCCTTATTATTACCCATTAATTACCCATATATACCTACTAATTACTAATTAAACAACTCAATTAAAACCCCCAAAAATTAGGGTTCATACTAACTAGAGAAAGATAGATCTCACTTACAAGGTGGATGGAGTGAAGAGCAAGCTGAGAAATCCCTTAAACCAAGCTTGAATCCCATATAAATGGTGTTTGTGAGGGTTTTAGAGAGAAGGGAGAGAGTTTGGAGAGATAAGGAATAAGATAGAATGAATGGGGATAAGGGAATAAGATTTCCTTATCCCGTGTTCTGATCCAGCGCCACTCGATCGAGTGATGAGTCCACTAGGTCGAGTGTCACTCACTCGATCGAGTGCCGAGCCAACTCGGTCGAGTGACCTTCACTCGGTCGAGTGCAACGCAATTCTCAGCAATGAACAGTTTTCGTAAAACAGCCATATCTCACTCGTTTCTTGGTCATTTTGGGCGTGTGACCTACCGTTGGAATATTAAGAGAACAAGCTATCACCTCAAATTAGAATCATATCAATACCATGTCTAGCTCTCAAATTATGGCAGTTTTAAGACGACCCTTCTATAAGTGGACATTATAATAACTCCACTAAGTCTAGTATAGGTTATACTCGGTCCACTTTATAGTTATACTTCACCACGTGTGGCCTCTCATCTAGCATAATGTCTTATCACGCATCCCAAGGTTCCTTTGTGGGTCCCAAAATATCATAGTATTATAATCTTCCCCCCTTTAAATGAACTTCGTCCTTGAAGTTCGCCTCACTCTCTCTTTTCACAACTATTCCTCAAGCTTCCCTTACGTCTCATTACCGGTTCTCAAGCACTCTCTCGCCATCACCGTTGTCCTTTATTCTATCTTAAATTCCATCAAGATCGTATATTCATCATCACTCTTATTAACCACATATGTCTATCGTACTTATCCCAAGGTTTTTTGCTCAATTCTCATTACTTCCTCTCATTCCGTACTTTCTCTTTCCTTACTTTCCGAATTATTACATCCACTCCCCCTAAAAGAGAACGTCCCAAAGTTCAACTGCCAAACCTCATCATGTGTTCTCATAATGTTCATTACCAAATTCCACAAAATGTTCCAGGTTCAACACTTTCTAGTTATAGGTTATACTCGGTCCACTTTATAGTTACACTTCACTCCCGTGTGGCCTCTCGTCTAGCACAATGTCTTATCACGCATCCCAAGGTTCCTTTGCGGGTCCCAAAATATCCGGGTATTACACGGGACCTCAAACACAACTCCTATACTACATTTACATGTTTTTCATACACTATTTCAAGTTCTTAGTATAGTTTAGATTAGCTTTCCATTTAGCATTTCCTTTATGTTATAAATAATTTCATTCAAGTTATATACAATTTACATTTCAAGCTTTCCATTTGTTCTATCTTGTTCTTCATTTCCAAGCTCATTTCCAATTGTTAAGGTAATATTATTTCTAGTATTGTTTTGTTATTCATTTGTCATTTACATTACTAGTTAGTATGTTCATCTTTATTATACCATTTGTCATTGCTTTAATCTTCATTATGCAAGAGTAGTTCATTTGTTTAAGGAATAGGGAAGCCATGCATAAATAGTTTTTGCAATTGTTAAATTAGGATGCTATAGTAATCATATAATAGTTTCTATCACATGCTTGTATTGAATTGTTAGTCTTTGATTGTTGGCCACTATTTTAGATTAAATTTGATAATTCACTTTTATAAGTCGAGAGGCACGAAAATGAATTAGACTAAGCATGTTTTAGTAGACCGACCTAGCCATAGCGAGAGCTCGTTAGGACCCGTTCTGTGGTTGACAATAAGGCCGAGAGGTTGTTGTCATAAGACCTATAAAATTATCGTATTATCAACCCCTATGTTTAACTTGAGCATTTACAGATGTGTTACCCGACTTTCCTAGGCTCTTTCTTTATTATTGATTTCTTTCATTGCTTTATTATTATTTTACAAACCCAACCAAACAATCAATCGATAACCGACTTTGATAGAATTCACTCCATAACAACTTGTTTAGCAACTCTGTCTCCTTGTGTTCGACTCCTATTAATACATTCATTTGTATCTTGGGTATTTATCTTTGTTAGGTTTGCGATAGCTAATCAAATTTTGGTGCCGTTGCCGGGGAGCACGGTTTTGTTTGCTATTTAGTTGTTGAATTTTATCTCATTTTATTTTATCCCGGGGAACACTTGTTCCTTGGGATCGCTCTCACGATTTCCTTGTAGTTTTAGTGCCTATTTTGTAGGTAATAGAGCTCGGCCTTCCATAATGATGAACAAAATCATCCCGCAACAAGAGAATGAGCCTTTTCATGACTATCTTGACCGATTTTATAACTTTACCAATAGTCTCATTTCCATTGAACAAGTCATTGATAAGATTTACATGGCTTATGTCGTGCTTGATGGCATGAACTTCGGGACCGGTGAATGGGCTCTAAACTTGAGTAATGGGAGTGTCTGCTACATGATTGGGGCAGAACTTTGGAATTTCTTAAATTTTATGGCCTCCGAATGTCGGGAGGTAGCTCGCAAACAAACTTTGTCATCTGGTTTTGAAGAGGAAGTTTATGCAACTCTGGCTCGTAGCCAACAAATGCTCAAATAAATGCGTGAAGAAAGTGAGCGATTGACCAATACTTATGCTTTTCCACCCCCTAATGTGAGTCTTTTGCCTCTAATGATCTTGATTTATTGGATAACGATGATGATGGTCCAACCTTTTCTTTTAAAAGTCCCCTAGTGTCATTCCAATTGACTATTTAGAGACTCATGTTGATGACATTCACCTTGTAGTAGATGACATACTCACTGTGGATCGGGTTTTGCCCAAGATATTTGAAACCTTTGAAAATCCTTCCACGGAGGATGTAGTTGATCCATTTAAGGTTGATGGAGGACTTAGTGATGCACACATAGAGTTTAAGTGGGATGAACCCCATATTTTTGATGAGTCCCATCTTCTCGAGTCTTCATGCCACCAAATTGAGACCATTTATAATGATAATTTGCGCACTAACGGTTTATTTTATGGTCTTAAGCCTATTTCTCCATCTCTTGCTGACGAGTGGAGTAGTCCGGTGGTTCTCTTTGAAGACTCTCATGCGCCCATTGATAAGATTTATCATTCCTTACCTTTGATCTTTCATGCTTATATCTTATCAATTGCTTACATTTGAATTTTGTATTGCTCATGCGCAGGTATATGATAGACTTGTAAGGGCTTTGACTTGCTTTTTAAACACAAAAGACGGCCATGACATTAAGGAGAAGAAGGGTCTAGCAAGACATTTAAATTGCGCTTCTCGGGAGGCAACCCGTGTTTAGTTATGTTTTTGAGATAGTTTCAATTGCAATTTCAATTTGGTTTTGATGTAATAGTTAAGACAATAAGACGTTTATCTTGCTTTAGTATGTAGTAGCTTGTCTTTTGCAGGTACTTTGCTACTTGGATTGAACCTTACCCCGTTTTCAACCTAGCTTGGGGGAGGCTTCTGCACTTTAGTATGCTTTCTTCCCTTCCTTTATTTCCGCATGTGTCATCCCATCTCCCCTTGTTGGGTGTCCTTATTTGTTTTATACATTGAGGACAATGTGTTGTTCTAGTTTGGGGGAGGGATTTAGTGAGTCTAGTTATGGGAAATCGAAAAAAATCTAAAAATTTGAAAATTTATATGGTCTGTGTCCACCCTTTTGTCTTTTTCATAATGTCATTTTTCCTTGCATTTGCCTTTTTATAAGTTAATGAATATAAATGGTCATGAGAGAGAAATCTAGAGAGACAAAAGCTCTATTTTCTTAAAACCTTAAATTAGTACAACAATGACGGCACTCAAAAACACGCAAAATCGATTTAGACCATTGAATTCAGTGACCAAATCAGCATTACAATCTTCAAAAGCTTCTGTATTACAGTCATCTGATGAGGGTACCTCTAAAGATGGTGCCTTGATTACTTCCTCGTATACAGGCAAAACAAAATCAATTTATTCTATCCAGGGTATTCCTGCGTTAAATCTTAGTGAAGGAGAACTGGTGGTGAATGATGGATGGATGCTGCGCTAGGGAGGGAAAGACATTCCAGTATTGGAAACAATTACTGAAGAGGAGGATGTTTCTGGTTTTCTTAAGTTTACACATGACGACATCAAAACTGAGGTAGATTTTTGGACTAACTCTGTTATTTGTTACATTCTGGGGGCTAATCCTCCTTGGGATATTGTTGAGAGTTACATATATCGGGTTTGGGATCAATTTGGGATTGATAGGGTTTATTTCCTACATAATGGTGTTTTTATTGTTAGACTCACTAAGTCTGTTGGTAAGGAAGCCTTATTTCAATCTGGGTATTATTTATTCGATAACAAACCCGTGATTATCAAACCATGGGTTATGGATATGGAATTGGTCAAATAAAAGCTTGATGTGGTTCCTGTTTGGGTAAAACTATATGGCATCCTCTGAAGTTTTGGGGGAAATGTTTACCTAAGATTGCGGACTTGGTTGGCAAGTATGTGAAAATGGATATTGATACACATGATAAAGTTAGACTAAGTTATGCTTGGGTTATGGTAGAATTGCCTATGGATCCGAAGTTACCTGAGAAAGTGAAGTTTTTAGATGAATCTGGGCATGTGGTGTATGTGGCCATAGAGTATGAATGAAGGCCTATTTCTTGTACTTGTTGTAAGGGAATAGGACATGATTCTACCCAATGCAGAAAACCTAGTAGGAAGAAGAATATGAGCAGTACTCAAGGTTCTATGCCTAAGTCTAAACCTTAACAGAAAAAAGAATGGAGGCATGTTGTGAAACCTCAGGGTATGCCTGCTAGTGTTCTAACTCCTCCTACTCTTACTCCTACTAATTTTCCTCCACTGCATACGGTTAGAACTACTCCTGTTGTTAGGTCTACACCAGCTAAGCAAATCATGAGGCTTAACAGACAAGAGGGAATGGTTGGGGTGAGATTATCTGGCAAATTTAGTTATTATACTGTTATGGATGCTCTTAATCGTACTGCAACACCTCAAGGGCAGATAGTTGACAATGGAAAGGACCCCTCCTGCCAATATCCATGCATAGTATAGGATTTTGGAATGTTAGGGGTCTTAATAACCTGAATAAGCAGAGAGTGGTGAAATGGTTTATGCACAATAATGGGGTAGGTTTGTTTGGTTTGCTTGAAACTAAACTTAAACCTGGGACTTTATTGAAAAGGGATACCTCTATTTATGACGGTTGGAGTGTCTCCACTAACTACAGTTGGCATAAGGGTGGTAGAATCTGGATCTTGTGGAAGCCTAATCTTTTTGACATTCAGTTTCTTTCTTATAGTGCCCAACATGTCCATATGTTGGTACATTCTCAAACTGATGGGAAGAGATTTTATCTTACTTTGATTTATGCCTTTAATGGCTTGTATGAAAGAGTTGAGTTGTGGAATATTCTAAAGGGGATTTCTGTAGAATGTATTGAACCTTGGTTGTGGCTTGGGAATTTCAATACAGTTTTATCTCTTGTTGAGAGACTAGGTGGCAACACTTCTGATGCAGAGATGGATCATTTTCAGGATTGTGTGTCTATTTGTGGTATGTAGGACATTCATGCCACTGGAGCATTATTTACCTGGTCAAATAAATAGGATGCATCTGATAGGGTGTATAGTAGGTTGGATAGAGTAATGGGAAATCAAGAGTGGTTGGACAAGTTTGGTAATAGTATTGCTCATTTCCACCCTGAGGGGCTTTTTGATCATTGTCCATGTACCATTATGGATAGGAGTGCTGAAATTGGAGGGAAACAGGGTTTTAAATGTTTTAGTATGTGGGGGTACTCCACCAAATTTGAAGGACTCTATTGGAAAGATTTGGATTAGAGAATACAGAGGTACCAAAATGTTTTCTGTAGTAAAAAACTCAAAGCTCTGAAGCCTATTTTGACGTCTTTGAATCGAGAATGTTTTTCTGATATTGAGAATAATACAACTATAGCAAGTATGGCTCTGGAAAATATTCAACAGGCTTTAGTTGACAAACCTGGTGATGCTGAGTTACTGCAACAAGAAATGGATTTGGCTCATGATCTTAAGGGTTTAATTACAGCCAGGGATAGTTTTCTAATTCAAAAGGCTAAGGTGCAATGGTCTTTAGAAGGGGATCTCAACACATCCTATTTTCATCATGCAATTAAGAAAATAATGATGCTTAATAAGGTGTTCCAAATTGAGGATAAGGATGGGATGATATGTACTGAAGGTGACACTATCCAAGAAGCTTTCTTGGGTTACTATACTGATTTGCTAGGCCCTCATACACTCACTGATGAGGTTAATGTGAATATGGTAAGGAAAGGGGCATGTTGTAATGAGAATCATTGGGATATCTTAGCTAGGCCTGTTACAGCTGAGGAAGTCAAGAATAGTATTTTTAGCATTCCAAAAAGCAAGTCACCTGGGCCAGATGGGTATACAAGCCAGTTCTTCAGTGATGCTTGGCATGTTGTAGGGGATGAAGTGTGTGCTGCAGTGATTAATTTCTTTGATACTGGGAAGTTGTTGACTCAAATCAATGCTACAGTAATTACTTTAATCCCTAGAATGGAAAGGCCAACTAGTGTAAAACATTTCAGGCCAATTTCATGTTGTAATGTCCTTTATAAGGCCATTTCAAAAATTCTCTGCACTAGATTGGCAATGGTTTTACCTGATATCATTAGTAAGAATCAAGGTGCTTTTGTGAAGGGAAGGAGTATTCTTGAAAATATATTGATATATCAAGACTTAATCAGGTTGTATCACAGAGGTAAAGCTTCTCCTAGATGCATGTTTAAGCTTGACTTGCAAAAAGCTTATGATTCTATAGAGTGGCAGTTTGTGGATCAGATGTTAGAAGCCCTTATGTTTCCTGAAAAAACTAGGCAACTGATCATGACTTGCATCTCTACTCCATCCTATACTCTTAATCTAAATAGAGCTCAGTTTGGTTATTTCAAGGGTAGAAGGGGCCTCAGACAAGGTGACCCTATATCCCCTCTCCTTTTCTGCATTTTTATGAAGTATCTGACAAGAGTAATGGATTTTGCAACTAAGAAATGGTTCTTCAGATTTCATCCACTTTGTAAGAGCTTAAAGCTTACTCATTTATTATTTGCTGATGAGCTCCTTATGTTCAGCAAAGGGGATGTGAAATCTATCATGTTAATACTTCAAGTTCTTGCAACTTTTTCTGCTACTTCTGGTCTTAAAGTTAATGCTTCTAAATCTGAGGTGGTTTTAAATGGGGGTAACTGATAGCTTGAAGCAAGACATAACTCAAATCTCAGGTTTCCAGGAAGGTAAGCTACCTTTCAATTACTTGGGTATTCCTATCCAACCTGGTAGATTGACAAGACCTGATTGCAATGTGTTAATAGAGAAGATAGTGGCTAAAGTCAGAGCGAATAGAGGCAACGAAGCTCAGTTATACAGGTAGACTTGTTCTTATTAATTCCGTGTTCAATACATTACACAATTATTGGGCATCAATCTTCTTGATTCCAAAAGGGGTTATCAAAAGGATAGAAGCTATTTGTAGGAATGTTTTGTGGTGTGGAGAATCTGAATATAGCAGAGCACCATTGGTTTCTTGGCATGGCATCTGTTTTAGCAAGAAAGAGGGTGGTCTGGGTATAAAGGAAGTTGGGGTGTGGAATGCAGCAACTGTAGGTAAACTTGTTCACAGGTTGTATACTAAGGCTGGCAGATTATGGGTGTTGTGGATAAATCATGTTTACTTGAAAGGTGCAAATTGGGATTCTTATCAACCTCCTCTTGATTCCAATTGGAATTGGAGGAATATATGTCGAGTCAAAGGTCTGTTGGATGGTGGTTATCAGGGTAATCACTGGATAGCTTCCACTGGTGGTTACTCTGTAGGACCTGGATACCAATGGATGCAGGGATCACACCCCCCGTCCATTGGTATAAGGATGTATGGGATAATTGGATTTTGCCAAAGCATTCTTTTGTTGGTTGGTTGATTCAGAAAAGGGCATTGAACACCAGAATTAAACTTCATAAGTTGGGATTGTGTATGACTGATAGGTGTATCTTATCTGAAGTTGGGTGACACGTGCATTTTATATAGTCCTTTTGATACCGTCGTAAAGTATCAAAAATAAAATTTATAATACCGACTACTACTATAGATAGTGGTAGCACGGGTCGATCCGCATGGAGGTAGGGAGTTAAGTTGTTTTATTTCAGTCTATGAATTTCTGGGGGGTTTTGGATTGGATTAAATCTAATATTATAAAATAAGAATGCAAATAACGAAAGAAATGTAAACAATAATTAAAAGAAGGCTAAGACGATCGGTTCACTGTAGCTACGATGGCGGTAAACCTAGGTAAGTCTGAAATAATCATGTAAGATGGGCAAATAACAGGTCCTCTCGGTCCGAGTTAACTAGTAGCTCCTTTCGGCCTATGCTACTAATCCCTAAGTCTCACTAAAACTAGCTCTCGCCCTGAATAGTGATTCCTAAAGCCTAAATTACTTATCTTTCGATCTTAGCAATTTAGTCGTCTCAATTTATTAATCTATTTTCCCTCCCCTATCTCTCGATCTTGTGGGTCGGTCAAATACTAAGCATTCAACTAGTCGCCTGCATTCGATTTTGTCAAATATTGCAATTAAAACATTAAAAACGATGCTAATCTAACACGACGCAGTCGATCGACCAACGGAGGTAGTCGATCGACCAACGGAGGTAGTCGATCGACCAACGGATACAGTCGATCGACCAACAAGGTCAGTCGATCGACAATACCCCGACTCAGGTCTACCTATCTTACGCCATCTACACTACGGATCCCCTCACATCTTAGCGCGGGAGATTTAGCTACTCATACTGGAATTAATAATGATAACGAAACTAAAGATGCAAATAACAGAATTCATAATTAAATTAAATAAACAGTAAAACCGCATAAAAGAAGGAATTAGGGCTTAGGAATTCTAACTAATCAATTCTAATCTATAAAGAAAGAACAAAATTCAGAGCAAGAATTACCAGAAATAAGCAAAGCAGGAGGAACAAACCCGGATGCAAAGAAGAACTTTATTGAAATACTTAAGAAAACTGTAAACTAGATATGATAAATCTGAACCCCTAATACAAAATTAATGAATGAATCATGAATCCCCTAAAGCACCAGGAAGAGTTACGTTATATAGAAGTATTACGTAAAACTCTTCTTAAAACCTAATTACAAATGGGCTTAGGTTAAAAATCTTTTAATTCCCGTCAGGTTGCACAAGCGGTCGATCGACCATTGACATCAGTCGATCGACCAAAGGTCGAGATTATCAGAAGCTTCTGATTTGGAAATAAAACTTGTTCGTCAGCTCACGTGGTCGATCGACCATGGGACACAGTCTATCGACTGACTGCTCTTTCTGCAGTCAACTGTTCAGCATTCTGGCAGTCTATAGACCATGTAGGTCAGTCTATAGACCAAGTTAGCTGGTAATCTGCTTCTGAAACTCTCGTAAATATATCTTTCAGGCCTTGCTACGCGCACCAAGTTCATTTCCCGAGTCAAATCTTCATGTCAAATCCTATGCCAAGCACTTAGGGACGGATTCGGCTCGATTTCCGCTGGATTCTTCACATTTCTGAAATATTACACAAAAACACGAAAGTAGACGGAAATAGGGAAAATAGTAGCATAAACGACATAATTGAGCTCTGAAATGCGTGTAAAATAGGATGTAAAATATCATATTTAGGACACGCATCAAACTTCCCCAAACCGAACCCTTGCTTGTCCCCAAGCAAGAACTAGACTCGATCTTAAAACCTAATGGAACGAGTTCATTCTCAGAGCTAAATGCAAACTGCAAAGCCTAAACCAGTTTAATGCTAAAAATCAACAATCAATTAGTAATATGAATCATGCAAACGAGTTATGTAGTCGTTAAAAATTGTTGAACCGTCAACTATAGAGACTTATCATATTGGACTCTCACGGGTCGCTCAAATCACTCAATAAATACAGGTGAATATATGTAAAGATAGAAAGAAGTAATTTTTGTAAAGACTCTCACCTAACTACGACCTATAAGAACATGCCTGCAATCTAATATGAAAATAATCTCTACAACCGTACATATGCATTCCAACCAAACAAATGACCATGACACATGCCGAGGTAAATATGGATATGTGAGGTAATGGGTAAGAAGGGGCTAAGATAAATTTGGATATGAGGAGTTAAAGCCAAGCTAGTAACTACAGATCCAAATTACGGGAACATCCCAACTTCGAACTCAAGATCAATCGATACAAAACGGTGCCAATTAGAAGCACAAATCTCACAATTTCCAAACAAATTTAATTCCCCAAATGATATTAATTGCAACATGGGAATATTGAAAGATCATAGATCCATATTAGACTCTCTAATAAAATTAATTTATCTCATAAATTGTTATTTAGGTGATCTATGTAACATGCATGCTAATATAAAAGCATAAAAAGAAAGTATAAGGAAAAACAATTTCCTTACATTGATTTAGTGGTAAAAGGGGCACAAACTAGTTCACCTTACTAGCTTGTTCTTGAGCTTAAACCAAATGGAAGATCCTCCTTGCAAATCTTCAAAAAGAAGATCTCCTTCTTGTTGCACCCAAGAACTAACCCAATAATAATAACAAGTATGAACTAGAACTTGTTAAAATTGAACCCTTGATTATTATTAGTAATATTACTAACTAATCTTAGTGATATTATTTGTGTTCTTACTAACAAGCTTAGTAGTAAGGATTATTATTTTAGAGAGATGAATAAAATGTTCACATGCATGTAGGTAGAGTAAAGAAGTGAGGTAGAGTGAAATGTGAACAATAGATGGAGTATATAGGGAAGGGAAGTGGCGGGTGGAAGGTGGAGTGAGGGAGTGGAGAAAATTTGTCTTATGTTTTTATCTTACATCACATGCAAACTTTTACATAAGATAAATTATGGTAGTATACAATATAAGGTGAAATGATTATGTGAATAATCATTTACTACTCTTATTTTACACGGTCCACTTGACCATTTACGGGTCCATGTTGGTTCTTATATTTGTCGCACAAATCCGTGTAATTTTTATTTTAAACATCGTATCATGTTTAAATACTTCCATAATTAATTGGTCCAATTCACTCCGTAAATATACGTGTACCACTACACATATTATTTACGTACTAATATTAATCACATTAATCAATTAGTACAATTTTAGTAAATTAACAGTTAATTAACTAAAACCCGTTTCCCAAAACTTATTATTTAATTATCGCATAATTAAATAATAACTGCCGCTCCTCGAGTTCGCAACTCGAAATCTCTCTAAAAATAATCGACTAACCTCTTAGTCTACAAATCAAGGGACTAAATAAATTGTATCTCATACATTTAATTAGTTGTCTATTGGGGTTCGTTCCTTTCGGTGTGACCGAAAGGGGTCAGTTGATCACCGCCGTCTCACGACAATAACGTCAAACTCTAGTCAGCCAACCGTTATCGATTTACGTTAATCAACTGACGAGGATCAAATAAATAAATATTTGATGATATTCCATTAATGAGATTTAATATGTTAACGCACTATTGTGGAAGACACTAACTCCAACAATTTCCCACTTGTCCGACACAAGGTGTGCGCTACCAATTCTCTTGTCCGTTTTAATCTCCCACTCAATGCAAGGTGTCTTTCAGGTCGCACTTGCACATGAACACATCGCGAGTGGTTTTCTCGATTGGGAGTGTGACTACCTGACCGGAAAAATCTCTCACAGATTACTTCCGAGCGTGGCCACGCATTTGTAGTCATTAACTCCTCGAGTAGCCTTGAGATATAGTTACCCAACGTGGGTGGACAATTCCTGTATGCCCTCTGTATCCTATTGCACAATACAGCTCACCATGACCTAGTAAATGCCCTTTTGGCCTCCTTTCACGGCATGACCTAGGACAAAAACCAAAGTCACTCGAAATGTAACACCCCGATTTATAAAGGAGCCTCCAACAAGACATTCCTAATAAACCGGACTGTTACCATCTCGGTTTTCCGAGGTAGTGAATAACAAATTAAACTCCAAGGCAATTTATATAATTATTTTTAACTTAACTTTTACAAACCTCATTTACATCAAATTACAAAGAACTAATATAAATAAAAGTGAAGTCTTCTAAATAATGATCTAGCTACTAAGTCTTCTGATCCAGTGTCTCACGCCCACCAAGCTCCCGTTCTATCTCTTAAACCTGTCAAGTCTGCTCGCCAATATTTGGGTCATCACAGGTGTTCACGAATACACAGGGTCAACCACGAGGTTGAGTAGGGAAAACAATGAAACAACAAATAATATGATATGCATGCTCCTCCGTCACCTCCATCTCCATCTCAACTCATATCTCATAACCAGTCTCATAGCTCATAACCCGGAACGCCCACCATACCGATCCCCGGTAGACTATATATATTGACCGTAGCCGATCCGCCACTTCGCAATGAGGACACCAGGGCAAGTCCTGCAGAACCCGCCTGGGCCTTATCACAACATCATCATCACCACACCACATCACCACAACATCCCCCATCTCCAATGGATATGAATGCTCAAAAGAAATTAATGCAACACAATATATATAAATCAATGCACTGATAAATCATAAAATCATGCCGGTTACCCGATGTTGTGATATCATACTCAATACCATCAATTCAATCAATCACCTTCCCGTATATGAATCATAACGTAATCAACAACCATGAATCAAGTCAACACAATTTAACAACAACGATAATAAGTCAAGTGTATTTCCCTACCTCAGTACTGCAGTCAATTAGTCGGGTGTCCAGTAATATTCCACAACAATTCGCCCTCTAAAGATAATTAAATGATAAACAATCACTTAACTATTCCCGTTCCCAAAATAGAAAGTTAATAAAAATAGAACTCCCTAAATGGAAAGTTTCCTTAAATGGAAACTTCCCCGATATAGCAGTTTTCCAATTAACCATCTCGACTCGAAACCCGACTTGAATTATTTAACTGACTCGGAATTAAATTGAATAACCAATATGATAATTAAAAGATTAAACGAATTATACGATTAAGAAAACCCGAATCAAACCTTTGAACAACTCAACAACCCGTCTTTAATTATTTAAATAACTCGGGAATTAAATTAATTAATTAAGAATACGACCAATTAACGAATTATAACGATTAAACTATGAAAACCCGTTTCAAAACAATTCGAATAACCCGACTCTTACCACCCACGCCTTCACTCTCGCCCACACTCCTCACGCGCCGCCTGAACCACCCCGACAACCACCAGGCCAGCTCCCCACTTCGACCCCACCACAACAACCACCACCAGCCTGGTCGACTGCCGCCGGCGAGTCGAACCAGGGCTGCCATTTGGCATGGTTCACCGCTAAGCCTCACCAAACGTCCCCTATCCTCCACTCACAACCACCGCAGCCCTCACCTTACCCTCGCCAAACCACCCCGACCTTGCTCGCCGTCGAACAGCGTACCCAGGTGTCGTGGCGCCGCCGGTTCGACCTACCCCGAGTCCATGGTGGCGCCACCCAAAACCTAGCATTCTAAACCCACCTGAAAACCCGTAACCAAACCCGTTTTGCCCCTTTAATCGATATTGCCTGCCTCTGCCACCCTAACCACCTACAACCACCCCAACAACCACCACGTTACTCGCCACACACCACACTACTCATATACCCCGTCAACAACCACCAGCATCCCCTCCCTAAGACACGAAACAACACCCAAAAACCCGACATCAATGCGAAAAACAGAGGAGGGGGGGGGGGGGTTGAATGCTTACCTTTTCGCCACCACAACAGCCACCAGGGCCACCCACGGTCGTCGACAATAGCCCCTAGCTCATCCCTGCTGCGCCGCCAACACACACGACCACTATCTCTCTCTCTCTCTCTCTAAGTGTGAGGGTTGAAGTTGGAGCTGCTGAAAGGAGGGAGGCGTGAGGGAGGCGGGTTGAGGGAAGGGTTTGGGTAGTGTTTAGGTTATAATTAGGGTTAGGGTTTAGGGTTAATTGGGCTTAGGGTTAAATGGGCTGAACATGTTATTGGGCCAACTTAAATGGGTTAGCTCACATTTCGTATTCCTTATAAACCCGTCTCAATTAACTTACGATAGCTTAACGTAATTATCGACTCAACAAATAACCCGTCTTAATTAGTAATATAAAATGTATAATAACTAATATATAATAATATCCGTTTAATTGATTATATAAAATACGGGGTATTACAGTCTTCCCCCCTTAAAATGAACTTCGTCCCGAAGTTCGCTCCCGTACTCAAACCTCAGAAGGGTATTGTATATCGTACATACGGACGTCACGCATTTCTAACACAGTTAACACACACTTTTGACACATCAATTAAGCATAATAGACACGAAATGTTACATTATACCCTCCTAAAAATAAACTTCGTCCCGAAGTTTAACTCATCTTCCCTTAACCCAACTAACTACAACTAATAACTACCTGAGAACACAATTGTATAACAACTAAATAATCACCTGAGAACACCGTCATCTTCCATCTAAATTCCGATCTCAAACTCAAGTAACTCAATAACCATGGTCACACCGGACCGTAAACATAACTCCCGTAGACATAACTCGGCTCATAGGCTAACTCATAACTCAATATCAATAGTTTAACCACCCTCTCCTTTTACACATCAACCAACTAACAGAAGTAGGAACAAAACATATAGAACTCATTTGCATAGGTACCTCACAACGAAACATCAACTTGATCAAAACTACAATCTACAAACAAGTGCAACATAAGCCTTAAGATTTTACAATCCTACCCAACTAGAAACATGGTTACGTCCTCGTAACCTCTTTTCAACTTCTATATACGTATGCAACAAAATCACTCACAACCACATGTAACAGAAAGAACACATGATAAGAGATTGCGCATTAACATTAAAGTCGAAACAAGATTTTATTATGGAAATAACTGATTGTAAACAAGTAACATTTATTACTTAGCTCATGCTTAACTTAAAAACACAGCATCAAACTGAAAGAACAACAAGAAAGGAACCAAGGTTTACACGGTTTCACAACTAAACAAATTTGATGATCAACTATAGACCATGAACGTGCGAGAGTAAAATCAACAAAACAATTTAAGAGACTTCTCACATTTGTAAACATATCACAGAAAATAGATCTACCACTACTATCCATCATAGTCACAGGATCTTATTGACATGTCCGTACCACCATTTACTCACTCACTGGTTTAGGTCACGAATTAGGCCGATGAGTTTAAGCAATCAACAACATACTCATAATTCATATTTTAAATTATCAAAATTGTTTGCACGATATCAATTCTGAAAACATGTTTCCCCATAAAGTAACTACATATGATCTATGACAACGACAACATTACTTCCATATCACACATATGTTTCACATTTTAGCAACCATATCATTCAATTGTGCCTAGCAACTTAGTATACTCATTTTCAGCAAAACAAAAGATATCGTATAAATAGCTTAAACATATACATTTGCCATCATATACTTTGTAAAACACTAGCTATGATAAAAGATTAGCAACTTGAACAACTTCTCTGATTTGCACGATTTGAATAATTAGGCAACTCGTAGGCTCAATTAAACGTAACTATAACGACTATCATTTAAACCAATGCATATCATGTGAATCATCAAAGGGTTATCCCATTATAATTGCCAACATAGTTATCATAAACAATCTTTATTATAATATAATTGATAGTAACGACTCGAGAATATAGATATGTCAAATGTCGTGCTACAATTGCAAGAATCACTTTAGCGTTTTATGACAATATAATAACGAACATATTCAATAAGGAATAACGACACTGTTTATTATCATGTTATAGGTTTTAGGTTCAACTGAAATAATTTAATGCAATGAAAGCAATAAATATAACTATAGGCACACAGACTCACATAAAGGACCTTAGAACTCAGATGACATCCTACACGTGGGAACATTTAGACATAATCCTTACTACCATCCATGTGTAAACATTTAAACATAATTATTGTAAATATTCATGCGAGTATATTAGAACAATCAAATTATCATTTAACGCCATCAACTTTACCAAGATATGACAATGTAGTTTTATATTTATATATATCCGACCACTATGTAAATATGATGAACACACCAGAGATATTACAACATGCCAAACATATATAAAATATGCAAACAACTGGACTCGTATAAAATATTTCACCCTTGATTAAGAATCAAATTAAGCTATTCAATTTTACTAATACTATCATGCCAACAATGTTATCAACTAAACTTTAATTTTATCACTGGTTAAGATACATAACTACTGAACATGCCTGCTACTATCATCATATAAGGACATTATAAATTCACATTACTAAAGCTCATGAATTAATCAAACAACTGTATGAAAACTGAACCTAGAACACACATTTTACAAGTCATGATTCACGTTGTAACTTTTAAAGATCACGAATAAATAATCGTTCGATTAAAACTTGATTCATATTACTTTTATAAAATACGGAGAGTTAAAAAAAAAACAGGGGAAAAAGAATTAGGTCTAAAGCACAAGAATTCCATTTTTAAAGAATTTTACAACTCAGTTGGTCCAAACAAGTATGTGACAGCAATTGGTCCGAAACTTGGGTCTGTTTGCAAAACTTACCATTTAATATAGAGACATCAAGAATTTTCGTGGCTTATCAATTTTGAAACATATGCGAATTTTCTGATCGATGGAGTTGGAATTATGCAAAAATTATTAATACAATTTAAATGAGGATTTTGACAAAATCGTTGGTCAAAACTTCACTGCACAGGAACTTCCTGACCACAGCCCACTAAAACATTTATTACTCCTAATTCGTATATCCTATAAGCATGAAACCAATGCCAAATGAACACTAACTCACGAGGCTATCTCTCATAAAATTTTCATCTAGAGGCAATAAACATAAAAGAAATGACAGTAAGGTCAATTAAAGAGTAAAATCAAACAAAACGAATTTCAGCACTAGGTCATTCTTTACTATGTTACAAGCTCTTATGATCATACTATGTATACTAACCCATCCTAGCTTAAATCTCACACTTTGTGCTTACGTAAACATCTATCCCATCGAATCCCTTCGCACCTCGATCTACTCCTGACATCTAATCACGATTGCTATGACTAGAGACATGCAATTCAATAGTGTTTCAGATTACTGTCACAATACTATACTAGCATGGCTTCGGGATCACATAACCGCATATCGCTAGACATATCAGCTCTATCAACACGTCATTCAACATCCATCCAAATAAATTTCATCAATTCGCAATTATTTTCACGCTCACGATTACTACAATCCAACACTTCATTGATTATCAACCTGAATACGAAAATTTTATTTCCCATCTCTACAACATCATAGAATCACGTCATCATTCATACAAAATACTTACCGTAATGTTGCCCTGTAGCATGGTTAGAAAATATGGGTCTTGAGGTGTACATCAACTCGATTATATCCAAGGTTTTCCTTCTAACTACCCCATTCACTCAATTTATCTCGGGTTACCTGGTTCAAAACTGAGAGGGCAAAAGAGCACGTATTAAGGGCGCCTTCTTAACCGCACTGTGAGCTCCTAACAGTTTATTCCCAGGGGTTCATTTTATTTAGACACTTCCTACGTTCATTGAGTTCATTGGTTTAGGCCTGAGGATCGTTCGCTCTGATACCACTTTGTAACACCCCGATTTATAAAGGAGCCTCCAGCAAGACATTCCTAATAAACCGGACTGTTACCATCTCGGTTTCCCGAGGTAGTGAATAACAAATTAAACTCCAAGGCAATTTATATAATTATTTTTAACTTAACTTTTACAAACCTCATTTACATCAAATTACAAAGAACTAATATAAATAAAAGTGAAGTCTTCTAAATAATGATCTAGCTACTAAGTCTTCTGATCCAGTGTCTCACGCCCACCAAGCTCCCGTTCTATCTCTTAAACTTTCAAGTCTCGCTCGCCAATATTTGGGTCATCACAGGTGTTCACGAATACACAGGGTCAACCACGAGGTTGAGTAGGGAAAACAATGAAACAACAAATAATATGATATGCATGCTCCTCCGTCACCTCCATCTCCATCTCAACTCATATCTCATAACCAGTCTCATAGCTCATAACCCGAATGCCCACCATACCGATCCCCGGTAGACTATATATATCGACCGTAGCCGATCCGCCACTTCCTTGTTGAGGACACCAGGGCAAGTCCTGCAGAACCCGCCTGGGCCTTATCACAACATCATCATCACCACACCACATCACCACAACATCCCCCATCTCCAATGCATATGAATGCTCAAAAGAAATTAATGCAACACAATATATATAAATCAATGCACTGATAAATCATAAAATCATGCCGGTTACCCGATGTTGTGATATCATACTCAATACCATCAATTCAATCAATCACCTTCCCGTATATGAATCATAACGTAATCAACAACCATGAATCAAGTCAACACAATTTAACAACAACGATAATAAGTCAAGTGTATTTCCCTACCTCAAGATCTTTGATCAATTAGTCGGGTGTCCAAAGAATATTCCACAACAATTAAGCCCTCTAAAGATAATTAAATGATAAACAATCACTTAACTATTCCCGTTCCCAAAATAGAAAGTTACTAAAAATAGAACTCCCTAAATGGAAAGTTTCCTTAAATGGAAACTTCCCGATATAGCAGATTTTCCAATTAACCATCTCGACTAAAACCCGACTTGAATTATTTAACTGACTCGGAATTAAATTGAATAACCAATATGATAATTAAAAGATTAAACGAATTATACGATTAAGAAAACCCGAATCAAACCTTTGAACAACTCAACAACCCGTTTTTAATTATTTAAATAACTCGGGAATTAAATAAATTAATTAAGAATACGACCAACTAATGAATTATAACGATTAAACTATGAAAACCCGTTTCAAAACAATTCGAATAACCCGACTCTTACCACCCACGCCTTCACTCTCGCCCACACTCCTCACGCGTCGCCTGAACCACCCCGACAACCACCAGGCCAGCTCCCCACTTCGACCCCACCACCAACAACCACCACCGGCCTGGTCGACTGCCGCCGGCGAGTCGAACCAGGGCTGCCATTTGGCCTGGTTCACCGCTAAGCCTCACCAAACGTCCCCTATCCTCCACTCACAACCACCGCAGCCCTCACCTTACCCCTGCCAAACCACCCCAACCGTGCTCGCCGTCGAACCACCCCAACGCGCCGTTCGACCTCCCCCGAGTCCACGGTGGCGCCACCCAAAACCTAGCATTCTAAACCCACCTGAAAACCCGTAACCAAACCCGTTTTGCCCCTTTAATCGATATTGCCTGCCTCTGCCACCCTAACCACCTACAACCACCCCAACAACCACCACGTTACTCGCCACACACCACACTACTCATATACCCCGTCAACAACCACCAGCATCCCCTCCCTAAGACACGAAATAACACCCAAAAACCCGACATCAATGCGAAAAACAGAGGAGGGGGGGTTGAATGCTTACCTTTCCGCCACCACAACAGCCACCAGGGCCACCCACGGTCGTCGACAATAGCCCCTAGCTCATCCCTGCTGCGCCGCCAACACACACGACCACTCTCTCTCTCTCTCTCTAAGTGTGAGGGTTGAAGTTGGAGCTGCTGAAAGGAGGGAGGCGTAAGGGAGGCGGGTTGAGGGAAGGGTTTGGGTAGTGTTTAGGTTATAATTAGGGTTAGGGTTTAGGGTTAATTGGGCTTAGGGTTAAATGGGCTGAACATGTTATTGGGCCAACTTAAATGGGTTAGCTCACATTTCATATTCCTTATAAACCCGTCTCAATTAACTTACGATAGCTTAATGTAATTATCGACTCAACAAATAACCCGACTTAATTAGTAATATAAAATGTATAATAACTAATATTTAATAATATCCATTTAATTGATTATATAAAATACGGGGTATTACACGAAAACTGCACCTGCTCAGATAATAGTCTCCAGTCAAAAGAATCGACTCATTAGAACATCTTAGAGATCCCCGCCACGACCAGGCGTCAATAATAGAACTTAGGAACTCTCTAAATGGTCAACATCGTCCGGCAAAGTGTCAAACACTTTGCCTATGTAATCGACTAGTCATCACGCATGACCTTATGGTGTTGAACAACCATCAATCGACTTACAATATAGTCACTCCGAGACGTCACCTCATTAAGTGACTAGGGACAAAATACAATGTTCATCTTATTCACTTGAATATTGTTCAACATTGTCTCCACAACTTATTCAGATAAACAAGGTATTGTTGTTTTCAGTCAAACCGAATAATTGAGTTCTTAAAGAAACTCTAACAATGAATGCGATCATCACTTATGTAAATATCAATACTCTATCCAAT